>NC_056746.1:424303297-424471125 GCF_019279795.1 Protopterus annectens
GCCACCCTCACTTCAGTTTTCAGTACCTCTGTGTGGCTCCTGTCCCATGCTACTGAAGGTGCTGCTAGAGCAGTCAGTACAGGTGTCACACCTAGTTCCGGCTTTGTGCATTCTCAAAGCCCTTCAAGGCGTCCTTCATTAAAGCCCCATCTGATTGTTCCATTCTTTTTGGAAAGACTGTAAGAGATGCATTGTTCCAGAGCAAGAAAGACCGGAACACCTTGTCTGCTGTCAGGATCTGCTTTTCAATCCCACAACAATCCTCCTCCTGGAATTAGTGGGGGGGGGGGGTGAAGATGATGTGATTCCCGGAGTCTCGGGGCTATCTCCATTATGCTCAGGATTTGTCCTCAGCAGAGGGGGATAGGACAGGCACCTCTGTCATGGCAGAGGGGGTCAGAAAACACAGGGTTCTCGGGACTCTTCCCCCGGGTAGACCCGTGCCCGACTGCTAATCTCTGGAAGCAGTTGGGGGGGTTGCCTTTTGCTATGCCCAACAGCCTGAGTTAGACGATCGTTGGGTGTTGCAAATCATATCCAGAGGATGTTCAGTTCCATTCATCCAAAGACCACTCCCGCCCAAACACCTCCCAGACATTCCACCCGCGCAGGCCGGAATCATCACTGGAAATTTCCAAGCTGCTCAAACCATCCAGCCAGTCCCCCCGACCAGTCTGGTTTAGGCATTTATTCCAGGGTCTTTTTAATGCCAAAGAGGACGGGAGACTTGAGACCCATTCTGGATCTGTCAACTCTAAACCTGTCAGTTGCCAAGACAAAATTCCAGATGGTCACTCTCCAGTCTGTTCTGTCCTTTCTGTAGAAGGACTGGATGTGCTTAGTGGAACTCCAAGATGCGTACTATCTCATCAGAATGGACAGGCGCTCTTGGAGGCTCCTCCACTTTCAGCTGGGGGCCAACCACTACCAGTTCAGAGCGCTACCCTTTGGTCTCACCACTACCCCCAAGGTGTTCAAAGTGATGGCAGTGTTGGCGGCTTACCTGTGGCTGCAGGGGTTCCATGTCTTTCCCTACCTGGAAGATTGGCTCCTCTCCACCCCCACCAAGCATAGCCTTTACCAGTTGGATAACTCCTCCACTGTCAAGTCAGTTTTATTACAAAAGCAAAGCTTTCGGGTAAAAACCCTTTCTCAATGCTAATGACATACAAAGACGTACAACAATTTAAATAAGTGCAAACGGGTATCACATGACCACAGCCAACAAATCATATGACACTACTAATTAGAATCAAAAGAAGCAGTCAAACTATACAATAAAAAGGTATAAAAGGCTAGCAGCATTTTAAAGATTTTGTTGCTGTATTTTCACTAATACTGGTTTAATAGGTCTATATTGTATTTTAGAAAGTTTCAAATACCGAACACCATATGGTTGACACCATATGAGTGATGTTTGAAATTTCGAAAATATAATTAAAAAAAAAACACTGTAGGCAGGCGGGCAAGCCCCCCCTGTACCCCAGTTACTTAAATATTCCTACTCTGAGATCGCACTGCATTGAAGTAAAGAACATATTCCCTGCGGTGATTTCAGTGTTGCGTGCGTGACGTTTCGACCAATGGGGTTCACTCAATATGCGTTCACAGTTTACAATTTTTGATCATGCGATAGGATCCCAGTTTAATACTCACACAATTAAGACCAGGTTCAAAATCTGCACGTAACCTAAGAATCCACTCGTATTCTTAGTTCTCCAGATAATTATTTAAATCAACCCCTCTATTCCCTTTCATGACCATGTCTATTGCTCTAAACTTAAAGGAATGATCCTGAACGTAGCACATATGAACAGAAGATAAACAGCAAACCAGTAAATCGACAAAGAGCTCACACCAGGTGTAGTGGAGCAAGCAAAATTGTAGTCCAAATTCAAACACAGTGCAGCAAACAGTGATGCCCCAAGCAGATAAATCCAACTTTGAACTCCGTTTAATCCAAATTCAAACGTAAGCGCTTTTGTACCTTAAAACATTAATACAGGAACTTCATCAAAGTACTTTACATTTAGCTTCCTTTTTAAAAGGTAAAACGTGTGACCTCACTTCCTCTTCTCAATTCATCTACAAAAGTTTTTAAAGGGCCACTATTTTTTTAAATGCAAGTACAACACAGTAAGAAACTACATGCATAAAACCACATAAAGCCATGCTATACAAATGCTACACAATAAAAATTTACATTTATAAAATCACATAAATATTACTATAGTTAGTCATGTAATCTAAACGTGAAAAACAGTTTTAAAATCCTAAAATGCAAAAAGAATATTTAAGCCATCAAACTCTAGCCTACTGAATGTGTTGATAAATAATTTGGGCATTAAATACTGGACATTTAATATTTAGCAGTATTAAATCTCATCTTTTCAAAGCTTTGTTTTAATAAACTGGAAATTGGCTGGCTGTCATTCAAGCCTGGCCAATAAATAGTCTAGTCGGATTTGCCAAATTAATTCTACTTTCTCCAGTAAATAAGGCCATGCTCCACCTCTTAACTGAGGGAGATATTGATTCTAATATAACAAACTTGAATTTATGTTCATTATATTGCCCTATATGTTTAGCAATTACATTAAGTGGGCATTGATCCCTGATATTCCTAAGGTGTTCACTTCTGTTTTTGAGCTTGCGCTCCGTTTTTCCAATGTAAAAGCACAAACATAGTTCACAAAGTGCACAGTAGACTGCTTTCAGTGGTGCAAGAAAATCTGTTGCTGATTTTTATTTTTATTCTGTTGATGTTTACTTCATTAACCTCTAAAATATAGTAAAATTTACAGGACCCACATTTGTACATGTACCCTGTACATTGTGCCTCTTTTTGACATTCAAGTAATGTTTTGATGTTCTGTCCTTTCCCGAACATACATGTACGTTTGTTACCTAGAATTGCTTTTATATCTTTCACATACTAAGTTTCCAATGTTTCACTAGTATGTCCTTTATAGAATATGCATCAGTGGAAAAACTGGTTAGAAAACAGTCTATTGTGCCCTTTGTGAACTGTTCATGCTTTTACATTGGAAAAACGGAGCGCAAGCTCAAAAACAGAATAAGTGAACACCATAGGAATATCAGGGATCAATGCCTACTTAATGCACTTGCTTAACATAGGGCAATACAATGAACGTAAATTTAAGTTTGTTAGAATCAATATCTCCCTCAGAGGTGGAGCATGGCCTTATTTAGTGGAGACAGCGGAATTAACTTGGCAAATTTGACTAGACTGTATTCATTGGCCAGGCTTGAATAACAGCAAGTAAATTTTCAGTTTATTAAAACTTAAAGCTTTGAAAAGACGATTTGATATTGCTAAATATTAAATGTCCAGTATTTAATATCTAAATTATTTATCAACACATTCAATAAGCTAGAGTTTGGCTTCAATATTCTTTTTGCATTTTAGGATTTTAAAACAACTGTTTTTCATGTTTAGATTACATGACAAACTATAGTAGTATTTGTGATTTTATAAATGTAGCTTTTTATTGTGTAGCATTTGTTATAGCATGGCTTTGTGGTTTTATGCATGTAGTTTCTTACTGTGTTGTACTTGCATTAAAAAAAAAACAGTGGCCCTTTAAAAACTTTATTGTAGATGAATTGAGAAGAGGAAGTGAGGTCACAAGTTTTACCTTTTAAAAGGAAGCTGAATGTAAAGTACTTTGTCTGATGAAGTTCCTGTATTAATGTTTTAAGGGACGAAAGTGCTTACATTTGAATTTGGATTAAACTTGGAGTTCAAAGTTGGATTTATCTTTGCTTGGTGCATCACTGGTTTGCTGCATCGTGTTTGAATTTGGACAGCAATTTTGCTTGCCGCACTACACCTGGTGTGAGCTTTTTTTGTGGATAGCACATAATATGCTTGCTTAATGCGTTTTTATCATTCTTTCTCCGAATGTCTGATTTATGCTATAAGATTCGTTCTCAATTTTCTAGTGTTCTTACCTACATAAAACGATACACATTTGTGCGCAGGTGGCAAGGTAGACCACATTAACACTAAGTGGCTAAGCAGTGAAACTAATATTTCCTATTAGGAGCGGCCTTAGGTCAACTGGTGCCCTAGGCTAAAGGGCTCCACGGCGCCCCCCCGGCACCACCAGGTGCCCCCATCCTAGTCTACCTACACCAAATAAATCCTGGAAAAGTGTCCCTGCTAGAGAGGCACCCTAGGTGGCTGTCTAGTTGGCCTATGCCTAAGGCCGGCTATGCCTATTAGTTACAGGATGAATAAACATATTAAGCTTCAAAATGTCATTACAGCAACTGCAATCTAAACTAAAAGTTGCATACTTTATCCCTACATGATGATGCCTGTCGTTAACTTTAAAATCTATAAGTAAAATCTTTATAACTTAGCCTTTTTAAACTTTTAAGATTTCTATAAGAAAAATAAGGTTTACCATCTAAAACTGTCAGTAGTTCAGGTGACGCTAGCAGTATAACCCAATTCTGTATAATTCTCATAAGGTCTTTAGTCCTTCTGTTAAAAGTGGTAATGTATCTAATTTTATCATCATGCAATTTATTCTGGGTAGTATATTGCTCATTTTCTAGTAAAAGGGTTTTAGTGCGTCTGCCCTACCTAATTTCCCATTTTCACAAACTTTAAGTACATCTATCTGATTATACCCACTACTTACAAATTCAGCAGCCATTTCATTTAACTGTTCAAGAAATTTTAAGACATCATTATTTAACCTACTTAACACTACTGAGCTTGGCTTTCATAATACCTGAAAAAACATGAGGTGCATGCAGACTCTGTTTATGCACATATCGACCGGCATGGAAGTCCTTCTTATAGATGCTAGTTTCTATCCTGCCCATTTTCTCTAAATGTACATACAAAAATACTATGTTGCTGTCTGAGCACGTCATCTTAAATTTAAGAAAACTAGTGGTGCTACCCGAATAAGAAATATAACCGATAACTCATTTAAGGTCCCATTCCATACAAGGAAGCAGTCATCCACAAATCTCAGATAAAGTTCGACCTTGTTCAATGCATTTGTATTGCTGTAAATAAATTTTTTCTCCCATTGATGAACGAAATTGGCATAGGCGTTGGCCACTGGTGTACCCTTGGCGACACCCAACTACAAAAACGTTTCATTATTAGAGAAACATTATTTGTCAATACAGTATCAAGCAACATACAAATGATGTTCATCGTGTTACCCTGCTTCAGTCATCACACTTGGGTTATCCTGTCGTCAGGCGGTCCCGCAGTCGGCCAGATTTCCAAAGTCTTGGTCCGACGTCTGTTGCTGTCGCCTCATCCCTGACGTCAGTGCACCAGGGGTGCATATATTGCAACCGACGCCATTTTCTTCAGTCTTTCTTGCCGAGCGGTGCCTGAAGCAGAAGCAGTTCGCAAGTGCCGGTCGGCCAACTCCTGAGATTTTCGAATTCGAGTTTCAGACCGAAGTCTTCTATAAAGCTAAGTATCCCATTGGGGAAACTTTTCTTGCCTCAGTCCGATGTCAGAAAAAGTTAACAATTGTATTTCTTGTGGGAAGCAAATACCTCATAAGGATTTTCATTCTTATTGTATACCCTGCCTAGGCCCTGATCACGATGTCACTTGTCGTTTTTGTGCTAGATTTAATAAACGTACTATTAAAAGACTATTTGATTTCGCATGACACCTTTTTGGCAGAAAATTTAATTATAACATGCTGTCGGAGCTACAGACTACCGGCGTGCACAAAAAAAGGAAGGGAAAAGGATCGACAGCCCAGGCCTAAGCCCGATTCCGAGGCCTCGGTTGATCCGGTCTCTGGTACTCCGGTTATCAGTGAGGCTCCGACGCAGCCTCTTGACTACCGCAGTTGAGGAACCCGAGACCGCTACGGATATTTTGACGGAATGTACTAGGCCGACGCAGCCTTTTAATTCGGGCCCTTCCGACGACTTGCCTTCAAAGGACGCTGGTACTTCTGAAACACCTTCGCCTTCTGAAGGCGTTTTCAGACAGACTACTCTCATAGTAAAAACTTTTCAAAATCGAAGACTCCTTCCAAATCGAAAAAGGCTGCACTTCAGTCTCCTGTTCAAGGCCCTATGCCTAAAAAACAGATGCTCAAGATGGCTGAAGATCTGATTTCTCTTATCAGGGGTTCCCAGCCTCCTCCTGACAAAAGGCCCAGACAAGAGGAAGAGTCTGCTTCCTCCAAACAACTATCCATTTCTTCGGATTCCTCTGAAGACCAAGACTATTCCTTCTCTCCTTATGAAGATTCTGATGCTGAGGACTTTATTCCCTCAGCTTCCCCTCCAGAAGATTACTCTTTTGGGGAAACTTTACACACTGAGGAAACATTTCCACTGGGAAGGTCAGGATTACTCTGATTCCAAGAAAAGGCTCTGAGTTTCTTTTACTCCCCCAACACAGACCTCTGGCCATCCCTTCTGTTTTGGACATTGTGGATGATGTTTACTTAGAATCCAGTTTCTACCCTGACTCTCTGCCTCCTGCTCCGGCCAAGCCTGACAGATACTACAGAGTACCTGATTCCCATAAATTCCTTTACAAAAGCCCAGTAGCTGACCCAGAGACCATCTCCCAGGGTCCCAAGGGGGCTAAGGCTTCCATGGCTAAAAATCCAGTACCTTCTGAAAGGGATTCAAGAGCACTAGACAGATGGGGGGAAAAAGGTTTTATACCTCAGCCACTTTAGCTATGAGAGCTCTAAACTGTCAATTTCATATGCTTAAGTATCAGCAATTTCTGATCTCTCAGTTAAAACAAAAGATAACAACCCTTCCTCAACAATCTGAATTGAAAGAAGTACAGGATTTGTTGCACGCCACCGAGCAGGTGGGCAAACATACCTTACAATGTGGGTTTGACTCTTTGGAGGCCTCCTGCAGAGCAGCTGTCACTGGATCAGTTATACGTAGGCATGCCTGGTTAAAGAAAGTCTGCCTGAACATGTTAAAGCAAAACTACTAGATGCTCCCTTGCAGCAGGATGTTCTTTTTGGTGTTAAAGCTGAAGAAGTTTTAAAGAAAATGGAAGATAAGGCAAAATCAATGCAGACAGTCAAAGATTTCCTACAGGTACAACCCCCTCGCTTCAGCCGAAACTGGCCAACCAAAAATTGGTCCTTTCCAGCCACTGACAGGCCTCAGAGGGGTAAATACAGACGCCCAAGGGGCAGAGGACAACCACAAGCTCAGTTTAAACCTCGCCAATGGACCACTCCAACCCAGAAGGGAGGAGAAGACAGGTCTCAAGCCACCAGAAGGCAAACTCAATAACTTGCACCTCAGCTGGCCAAACAAAGCTCTCGTCAGCCCCCCTGGGGGGGAAACTGGCATTATTTGTAGACATCTGGCACGTGGTCACAAAGGACAAATGGGTCCTAGACATAATTTTACGAGGATACAGATTCCACTTTCATACCTTACCAATAAAAAGAGGAATGCCAAACCTGCCACAAAATCAAAGGGCAGAGGCTCAAAAACAAATTACAGCTCTCATGGCCATGAGAGCCATTCAAAGGGTACCAACTCAAGAGCAAGGACAAGGATTTTACTCAAGACTCTTCCTAGTACCCAGAAAAGAAAATGCTTGGAGACTAATTCTAGACCTTTCAATCCTAAACACAAGTTCCCAAATTCAAGATGCTAACACTACAGCAGCTACTTCCCATGTTGGGCAAGGAAGCATGGCTGATAACGTTGGACCTCAAGGAGGCATACCTGCATGTCCCTATCAGACAAAGTTGCAGAAGATACCTCCGTTTCATTGCAGGTTCAACCCATTATCAATTCTCTGCACTGCCCTTTGGCTTATCTACTGCGCCCAGAGTATTCACAAAATGCCTGGCACCAGTGATTGCATACTGCAGACAAAGAGAAATACAAATATATCCATACCTGGACGACTGCCTCATCCAAGCAGAAAGAAAAGGCATTCTCATACAACATCTGGCTTTTGTGAAGCATCTACTAAATTGCCTGGGGTACACAGTAAATGAAAAGAAGTCAAAACTAGTACCCTCACAAAAAATGACATTCCTGGGTGCCAGCTTGGACACAACGGCCCAGAAGGCTTATCTTACACCACACAAGCAATTACAACTGACTCAATATTTCAAGACTATGGCAACAAAGACCCAATTAACTGCAAGAAAAATTCTGCAGGCTTTGGGCTTCATGGCATCTTGCATTCTGATAATACTATTTGCAAAACTGCATATGAGGAAATTACAATGGTACCTAAAGAGCGTATGGTCTCAACACAGCCACAGCTTGGACACAGTGATCTCTCCTTCCCTGCCTTCAACAGGAATTTCTATGGTGGGCACAGGCATGTCACCTCAACAAGGGTCAACCTTTCACCTTGCCCCCACCCAGTCAAACGATCACAACAGATGCTTCAGACTAAGCCTGGGGGGCTCACATGACTGGGCAGTGCATTCAAGGCCTATGGACTGCAGAACAAAGAAAACTGCACATAAACCAAAAAGAGATGCTAGCTGTACAGAAAGCTCTGACAGCCTTCAAGGATCTACTACAGCCTGGACAAATGGCAATAAAGACGGACAACACCACAGTAATGTGGTACATAAACAAGGGGGCACACATTCCTATCCTCTTTGCAGGCAAGCAATAATCTTATGGAACACAGCTCTGACCTACCAAGTCCAGTTACAAGCTCACTTCCTGCCAGGACAGAAAAACACATTGGCAGACGACCTAAGCAGAAACATCAAAGATCCCCACGAGTGGAAGCTAGACCCACAAATATTTGCAATGATAACTCAAAGATGGGGCCTACCAAATATAGACCTGTTTGCCAGTCCTCAAAACTACCAGCTGACCAAATTTTGTACAAGGACATTCCACCAACAAGCTTGGAAAGTGGATGCTCTCTCCTTCAGTTGGAAAAACCTGACGGCATATGCCTTTCCTCCATTACCTCTTCTCACAAAGGCTCTTTTGAAGGTCAAACAGGAGAAACCTCGAATAATTCTCATAGCCTCAGACTGGCCACGCCAGCACTGGTACCCACTATTGAAGAATGACTCACAGTCCACCTTGGATATTGCCTCAAATACCTCATTTGCTCACTCAGCAAGACAAACATTCTGCACAGCCAGATCAAAACCTTAAACCTGGCTGCATGGCAAATCAATTAAGCAGCCAACCAGCCCCTCTTTCGCAAGCAGTACTGGATGTTATTCTAGAAGCCAGGAGGCCAAGCACCAGGAAGGCTTACTCGGACAAATGGAAAAGGTTTTCTGCTTGGAACCAGGCTAAAGGCCAAGACACAGCTCAGCCTCACATGCCTCACATTTTACAGTATTTAGTGGAGATGCTGCATAAAGGACTTTCCTTCTCCTCAATCAAAATCCATGCTTCAGCTATTTCAGCTCACTGCGACACAGATCCACCTCTATTTTCAAATCCACTCCTAAGGCAGTTCCTCAGAGGGGCAAAAAACATTAGACCACCTAGAAGAGCTCCTACACCAACATGGGACCTCAACTTTGTGCTGGAAAAACTAACATTACCTCCCTTTGAACCAGCTTTCTCTGCAGACCTTCAGTTCCTGTCTTGGAAGACTGCCCTGCTCCTGGCAATAACTTCTGCTAGGAGAGTTTCAGAATTACAGGCACTTATGGCAGTGGAACCTTTCCTCATTTTTCATCAAGACAGAGTTTCTCTACGAACTAATCCTTCCTTCATGCCTAAGGTGGTTTCCAGCGTAGCTTTAAATCAAACCATCCATCTACCCACTTTCTGCCCCAATCCACAGAACAAAGGTGAGAGACTCCTACATTCCTTGGACGTTCACAGGCAGCTTCGATATTACTTGGATAAAACTAAGGCTTTCAGAAAAACTGACCAGCTCTTTGTTTCCTGTGCTACAGCTTCTCAAGGGAGGGCCATTTCCAAGCAAACCATTTCTAAATGGATAGGCCATTGCATACGTTTCTGCTCTGCCCATCATGGGAAACAAGATGTTCATCGTGCATACAGCTGCAGTAATCACAGATGGGTTCTCTGCCGTCAGGCGGTCCCTCGGTCGGCCGAATTCCAAAGTCTTGGTCCGGCGTCGGTTGTTGTCGCTTTCTCTCCTGACGTCAGTGAGGCCGGAGTATATAAGACACAGCCGACGCCATGTTCTTCAGTCTTTTTTTGCCACGCGGTGCCCGAAGCAGAAGCAGTTCGCAAGTGCCGGTCGGCCAGCTCCTGAATTACAGAAATATTGGAAACCGAAGTCTTCATTAAAGCTAAGTACCCCGTTGGGGAAACTTTTCTTGCCTCAGACCAATGTCAGAAAAAGTTAATTGTATTTCTTGTGGGAAGCAAATACCGCATAAGGATTTCCATTCCCTCTGCATACCTTGTTTAGGCCCAGACCACGACGTCTCGGGCTGTCGCTTTTGCGCTTTCAATAAACGCACTATTAAGTGTCTGGTGGAGTTCGCCCAACACTATTTTGGTAAAGCCTTTGATTATAAAATGTCGTCTGATACTCCGACTACCGTTTTGTCCAAAAAACGCAAGGACAAGGACCGCGGTCCCCGCCAAAACAGGCTACACGTGGTCCGGTTCTCAGCGAGACGCCTTTGCAGTCCCTGACTACCGACGACACTCCTTTGGCGGTGTCCTCTGTACCCGAGACCGCTGGTACCTCGGCCCTTTCCCAGACAACCACCGAAGCCTTTGCTAATGTTGAGCCTACTAATGTGGACAGGTCCACTTCCACCCATGGTGTCTTTAGACCCTCATCTTCTTTTTCTATTAAAGCCTTTACTAAATCCAAAGCAGCCAGGCATCCCAAGAGGCCTGTTGCACAGGGCCCATCTTCAGGCTCCATTCCTAAAAAACAAATGCTTAAAATGGCTGAGGATTTAATTACTCTTATCAGGGGTTCTCAACCCCCTCCAGACAAGAGACCCAGAGTGGAGGAAGATTCTCCCTCTTCTGATCAGGGATCCATTTTATCAGAACATTCTGATGTAGAGGAACACTTTTACTCCCCTTTTGAGGATTCGGATGCAGAGCAGTCCATTCCTTCAGTATCTCCTCCTGAGGATTTTTCCTTTGGGGAAACCTTGCACACTTTGAGGGAACACTTCCATTGGGAAGGCCAAGACTTTTCAGATTCCAAGAAAAGACTTAGGGAATTTCTTTTGTTACCTCAACACAGACCTCTGGCGATACCTCCTGTTTTGGACATACTTGATGTTTATTTGGAGGCTTGCCTTAACCCGGATTCTCTGCCTCCTGCACCAGTCAAACCTGATAGGTACTACAGAGTACCTAACTCTCACCAATTTCTCTTCAAAAGCCATAATGCTGACCCTGAAACCATTTCTCAAGGCCCCAAGGGATTGAAGGCCTCCACTGCCAAGAATCCACTTCCTGCAGAAAGAGAGTCAAGATCTTTAGAAAGGTGGGGGAAAAAAGGTATATACCTCTGCCACCCTAGCCATGAGGGCCTTAAATTGTCAGTTTCATATGCTTAAATATCAACAGTTCCTGTTATCACAATTAAGGAATAAAATGTCTCAACCTGAACAACCAGATTTGAAGGAGTTACAGGATATGATGCATAGTGCAGAGCAAGTGGGTAAACACACCTTACAATGTGGTTATGATGCCCTAGAGGCCTCAAGTAGAGCGGCTGCTACAGGATCAGTCATTCGCAGACATGCCTGGCTTAGGGAACAAAACTTGCCTGATCATGTGAAAGCTAAGCTTCTAGATGCTCCTTTACAAAAGGATGTGCTGTTTGGTACTAATGCTGAGGAGATATTACGGAAAATGGAAGAAAAAGCCAAATCTATGCAAACTGTCAAAGCTTTTTTACAGGTCCAACCACCACATTTTAGCAGAAATTGGCCTTCAAAAAACTGGTCCTTTCCAGCCACTGATAAGCCCCAAAGAGGTAGATACAGACGCACAAGGGGCAGAGGACAATCACAAGGATCATATAGAGGCCGACAATGGCAAACTCCAGCACCAAGAGGTGGCGAAGACAGTGCACAACAATACAGGAAACAAACCCAATGACTCCCTCCTTTCCATGCCAAGCATGTCTCAGCTGGCAGCACCTTCGGGAGGAAAGCTAGCATTATTTGCAAGAAATTGGCATATTGTCACAACAGACAAATGGATACTGGACATTATAAACAGAGGCTACAAATTTCAATTCCACACTCTTCCAAAAATGAGAGGCATGCCAAACCTGCCACACAATCAAAGGGCAGAGGCACAACTACAAATTTCAAAGCTCATAAGAATGAGAGCTGTTCAAGAGGTACCTACTCACGAACAAGGTCAAGGTTTTTATTCAAGACTTTTTCTGGTACCCAGGAAAGGAACCGACTGGAGACCCATTTTGGACTTATCCATCCTAAACACATTTTTACTCGTACCAAAATTCAAGATGCTCACATTACAGCAGATTCTTCCCATGCTGGGCAAGGAGTTTTGGCTGGTAACATTGGACCTCAAGGAGGCATACCTGCATGTCCCAATCAGACAAAGCTGCAGAAGATACCTCAGATTTCATGCAGGTTCAATCCACTATCAATTCTCTGCATTGCCCTTTGGCTTATCTACTGTGCCCAGAGTATTCACAAAGTGCCTGGCATCAGTGATTGCCTACTGCAGACTTCAAGGGATACAAATCTACCCTTATTTGGACGACTGCCTGATCCAAGCAGACAGCAAGCACATACTTCTGGAACATCCGGCATATGTAACACTGTTACTGCATTCTCTGGGATACACCATCAACAAAGAGAAATCCAGGCTAACTCCATCTCAGAAAATAACTTTCCTGGGTGCCAACTTGGACACAAACACCCAGATGGCCTGTCTTACGCCAGAAAAACAGGGGCAACTAACTCAGTACTTCAAAATACTAGCAAAATGTACCAGGCTTACTGCAAGGAAAATCTTGCAGGCTCTGGGCTTCATGGCATCTTGCATTCTTTTAATCCCATGTGCAAAGCTGCATATGAGGAAACTTCAATGGTACCTAAAAAACCTATGGTCTCAACACAGCCACAGTTTGGAAACAATAATACCAATAATCCCATGTTTGCAAAAGGAATTTCTATGGTGGGCCCAAGCATGTCAAGCAAACACAGGCCTCCCATTCTGCAAGCCTCAAGCAAAGCAAGTCATCACAACAGATGCCTCAAACTATGCCTGGGGGGTGCACATGACGGACAGGTGCATTCAGGGCAAATGGTCCCAAAAGGAAAAGCACCTTCACATCAATCAAAAAGAAATGCTAGCAGTAATAAATACAATTACAGCTTTCAAGGACTTCCTACATCCAGGACAATTACTGATAAGAACAGACAACACCACAGTAATGTGGTACATAAACAAACAAGGAGGAACACATTCATACCCCTTGTGCAGACTAGCCATGACTCTTTGGAACTTGGCTCTGGAATGGCAAATCGAACTTCAAGCACAGTACTTGCCAGGATTGGAAAACACGCTGGCAGACAATCTAAGCAGAAATATGACAGATCCACACGAATGGAAGTTACATCCTCAGGTGTTTACAGAGATAATCCAAGCATGGGGGAGGCCAGACATAGATCTTTTTGCCTCCCACAGGAATCATCAATTGGAAAAGTTTTGTTCGAGGACTTTTCATCCAAAGGCCTGGAGAGTGGACGCCCTTTCATTCAGTTGGACAGCATGTACAGTTTACGCATTCCCACCTCTGCCTCTTCTGCCCAAGGTGCTTTTGAAAGCAAGAGCAGACAGACCGAAGATGATACTGATTGCTCCAGATTGGCCAAGGCAACACTGGTACCCACTCCTGAGGAGCCTAACACATACTCCTCCCTGGTCCCTGCCTCTAATGCCTCTTCTGCTGACTCAGCACAGCTACAAAACTCTTCACAGTCAGCTGAAAACACTCAATCTCACTGCATGGAAAATTCCTTAACACCACAACAGACCCTACTCTCCAAGGAGGTGCAGGATGTCATTTTGGAGGCCAGAAGGCCATCTACTAGAAAAGCTTACTCTGCAAAATGGAAGCGGTTTTGCTCTTGGAATAAGAAAAAAGGCCAGGACCCTAGAAAACTGAACTTGCCTCAGGTATTACAGTATCCAACAGAGCTGCTGAACAGTAGACTATCATTTTCTTCCATAAAAATCCATGCCTCAGCCATTTCTGCAGAATTCAACACGGATCCTCCTTTATTTTCTCACCTACTCTTACGACAGTTCCTCAGAGGGGCTAGGAATATAAGACCACCAAGGAAACGACCAATACTAGCCTGGGATCTTAATTACATACTAGAAAAATTAACATTGCCCCCTTTTGAACCAGCTGCCTCAACAGATTTGCAATATTTGTCTTGGAAAACAGCCTTCCTTCTGGCTATCACTTCAGCTCGCAGGGTTTCGGAACTACAGGCCCTCATGGCGGTGCAGCCCTTTCTCATTTTCCATCAGGACAGGGTTTCCCTTCGTACCATCCCGTCATTTGTCTAAAGTGGTATCCAGGGTAGCTTTAAATCAAGCCATACACCTACCTACCTTTTACCCCAATCCTCAAAACAAAGGGGAAAGGCTGCTACACTCTTTAGACATCCATAGGCAGCTACGTTATTATTTGGACAGAACAAAGTCCTTCAGGAAATCAGAACAACTCTGTGTCCTATGCTGTAGAGGCTCAAGGGAAGCCAGTTACCAAACAGACTATTTCAAAGTGGATAGGCCACTGCATACGGTTTTGTTATTCCTATCATGGGAAATCTGTTCCTACAGGTATCAGATCACACTCCACCAGGGCCACAGCTACCTCTACAGCCTTCCTCAGAGGAGTTCCTACCAAAGATATTTTGGAAGCAGCCACTTGGAGTTCTGTACATACCTTCACAAAACACTACCACCTGCCTTTATATTCCAGAACTAGAGCAGGCTTTGCCACTGCTGTGTTGCAGGGCATTCTGGCTCAGCCCAGTTCCTCCTAGTACCTACCACCCTGTGCGTAGCTTTGCTACTCTACCCATCTGTGATTACTGCAGCTGTATGCACGATGAACATAGTACAGTTTTGTACCTACCATAAATGTAGATGCTAGTGCTAATACAGCTGCAGTACAGGTTTCCCTCCCTCCTTCCCCACTTGGTAAAGGCATAGGGCCTAACACCCTCTTCATACTACCTGACTGGGTTATCCTTCTATGGTTTATTTGCTTGCAACTACTGATTTTGGATTATATTGTGTTGCTTGTATATACATAGAAACATAATTTATGTATTGCCTTCCTTCTGGGGGCACCTGACATCTGGGGCAAGAAAGACTGAAGAACATGGCTTCGGCTGTGTCTTATATACTCCGGCCTCACTGACGTCAGGAGAGAAAGCGACAACAACCGACGCCGGACCAAGACTTTGGAATTCGGCCGACCGAGGGACCGCCTGACGGCAGAGAACCCATCTGTGATTACTGCAGCTGTATTAGCACTCGAACATCTACATTTATGGTAGGTACAAAACTGTACTTTCCTCCTACCATTAGATCCCACTCTACCAGGGCAACAGCTACCTCTACGGCCTTTCTCAGAGGGGTTCCTACCAAGGAAATTTTAGAAGCTGCAACTTGGAGTTCTGTACACACCTTCACCAAACACTACCACTTACCTCTTTATTCTAAGTCCAGGGCAGGCTTCGCCACTGCAGTTCTGCAAGGACTCATTGCCTCCTCTAACCCTCTATAATGCCTCCACCCTACCTTAGCTTTGGGACTCAACCCAAGTGTAATGACTGCAGCAGGGTAACATGATGAACATAGTACAGTTTTGTACCTACCATAAATGTAGATGCTAGTGCTAATACAGCTGCAGTACAGGTTTCCCTCCCTCCTTCCCCACTTGGTAAAGGCATAGGGCCTAACACCCTCTTCATACTACCTGACTGGGTTATCCTTCTATGGTTTATTTGCTTGCAACTACTGATTTTGGATTATATTGCGTTTCTTGTATATACATAGAAACATAATTTATGTATTGCCTTCCTTCTGGGGGCACCTGACATCTGGGGCAAGAAAGACTGAAGAACATGGCTTCGGCTGTGTCTTATATACTCCGGCCTCACTGGCGTCAGGAGAGAAAGCGACAACAACCGGCGCGGACCAAGACTTTGGAATTGGCCGACCGAGGGACGCCTGGCAGAGAACCCATCTGTGATTACTGCAGCTGTATTAGCACTCAAACATCTACATTTATGGTAGGTACAAAACTGTACTTTCCTCCTACCATTAGATCCCACTCTACCAGGGCAACAGCTACCTCTACGGCCTTTCTCAGAGGGGTTCCTACCAAGGAAATTTTAGAAGCTGCAACTTGGAGTTCTGTACACACCTTCACCAAACACTACCACTTACCTCTTTATTCTAAGTCCAGGGCAGGCTTCGCCACTGCAGATGTTCTTCATTCCACATTGCTGCAGTCCTAACTATTGGGTAGTCCGCTGTCCAGTCGGCCCGAATACCAAAGTATATGGCTGACGTCGGTCACGGCGCATTAGACTGACGTCAGTACGTCAGGGTACTAATGCGCATGACCGACGTCATATCCTCAGTCTTTTTTGCCGCATGGTCCGATGCAGAAGCAATTTTGCGAGTGCAGGTCGGCGTTCAGAAAGTTTCTGAAGTCAGAGTTTCAGACCGAATCAAAGTTGGCTAAGTACCCCGTTGGGAAATATTTTGGTTTTTTCTTGCCTCAGTATTTAACCGGATGTCAGAAAAAGTGAATAACTGTATTTCTTGTGGGAAACAGATACCTCATAGGGATTACCATACTTTGTGTATACCTTGTTTAGGGCCTGAGCACGACGTTGTTGGATGCCGCTCTTGTGCTAGATTTAACAAACGCACTATTAAGAGAAGGTTAGACTGTGCTAGGTTGGTTTTGGGAAGCGTTGTAATTATAAAATGCCGTCGGATGCTCGCGCCGCTTCGCCAAAAAGCGCAAGGACAAAACTGCAAAGCCTAGAGTGGAAGAACCGACAGTCCCAGGCGCCGGTCCTTTAGAAGGCTCAGTGGAGCGGAGGTTCTGCCAGGAGTTTCTTTGGAGTCTGGGAGAGACTTTACTGTTACAGGATGTATCCTCTCAGGAAGTAGGCCAGGCTGAGGGGCTTCTCAGGTGGCTGTTCTTCCCTCTCTTCCTAAGGTGGTTAGAGCCTCCCCTTCTGTTTCCAAGGCTTCCTTGAGAGGCAGGCCAAGTTTAGCTTCAGTGGGGATTTCTCCTAGTGCTTCAGGGTCTTTACCTAAGAAACATATGCTTAAAATGGCAGAGGATTTGATTACTATGATTAGAGGTTCTATGCCCCCTCCTGATAAGAGGCCTAGGGTGGAACCTGAGTTTGAGAGTTTTGAGCAATGTTCGGAGGCTTCTGAGTCTTGACTGAAGACTTGCAGGAGTATCCTCCTTATTCTGATTCTGATGTGGATGATTCTACTCCTACAGCTTCTCCTCCTGAGGATTTTTCATTTTCAGAGACTCTGCATTCCATGAGGGAGCATTTTAAATGGGAAGGTCAAGATTTCTCTGATTCCAGAAAGAGGCTTAGGGAATTCTTGTTTTTACCCCAGCATAGGCCTTTAGCTATACCTCCTGTTCTGCATGTGGTGGAAGATGTTTTTGCAGAGGCTTCCTTGAATCCTGATTCTCTGCCTCCTGCCCCAGTTAAACCGGATAGGTACTACAGGGTGCCTGAAGCTCATAAGTATCTTTTAAGAGTCCTAGGGCAGACCCGAAACTGTCTCTCAGGGGCCTAAAGGTGTGAAGGCCTCTGTTGTTAAAAATCCTGTTCCTCCTGATAGAGGCAAGGGCTTTGGATAGATGGGGAAAGAAAGTGTATACTTCTTCCACTTTAGCCATGAGGGTGTTGAATTGTCAGTTTCACATGTTAAAATATCAGAATTATCTCCTTTCACAATTGAAATCTAAGGTGGATGCTCTGGCGGAAGGTATTGAGTGTAAAGAGTTGCAGGATTTAGTTCATGTGTCTGAACAGGTGGGTAAACATTCCTTGCAGTGTGGTTTTGATGCTGTGCAGGCCTCCTCGAGGGTGGCTGCCACTGGTTCTGTTCTTCGTAGGCACGCCTGGTTGAGAGATCAGAATTTAGCTGAGCATGTTAAAACAAGGATTTTGGATGCTCCTTTACAGTCTGATGTGTTGTTTGGTTCGCCTGTGGAAGCAGTTTTAAAGAAAATGGAGGACAAGGCTAAGTCTATGCAGACTGTTAAGGATTTTTTGCAGGTGCAGCCTCCGAAGTTTAGTAGAAATTGGCCTACTAAGGGATGGACTTATCCTGCTTATGATTCCCAGTCTAGGGGTAGGTCTAGCCGTGGTAGGGGCAGAGCTCAAGGTTCTTTTAGGCCTAGGACAGGGAATTCCCCTGCTCAGACTTCTGGTGAGGGCAGGGGTCAGTCCTTTCGTAAGCAGACTCAATGACCTGCCTTTTCAGCTGCCAGTACATTCTCGCCTGGCAGCACCTTTGGGAGGAAGGCTGTCTCTTTTCAAAGAAAATTGGGATTTAATTACCCAAGACAGATGGGTTCTGGATATCATTCACCACGGTTACAGGTTTTATTTCCATACCTTGCCTCCTTTCAAAGGCATGCCAGACATTCCTCTACAAAGAACAGAGGCTCACAAGCAAATTTCTCTGTTGCTCGAGATAGGGGCCATTCAGCCAGTTCCTGTGCCAGAAAGGGGCCTAGGATTTTATTCTCGCCTGTTCCTAGTACCAAAGAAGGGGAACACGTGGAGACCAATTTTGGATTTATCTATCCTCAACACTTATCTGGACATTCCCAAGTTCAAAATGTTGACGTTACAACAGCTTTTACCTCTGCTGGGCAAAGATCACTGGATGGTAACTTTAGATCTCAAGGAAGCTTACCTTCATGTGCCAATAAGACTTGAGTTGCAGGAAGTATCTGCGTTTTCGAGCTGGAATTTCTCATTATCAGTTCTCTGCGTTGCCCTTTGGCTTATCTACTGCGCCCAGAGTATTCACAAAGGTTCTGGCTCCAGTGATAGCTTACTTCAGGCTAAAAGGAATTCAAATCTATCCTTACTTGGACGACTGCCTGATTCTGGCTCAAGAAAAGGAGGACCTTCTACAGCATTTGGAATATGTCATAGCAGTGCTAAGACGCCTAGGGTATTCTGTGAACGAAATAAAGTCCAGTCTAGTACCCTCTCAAGACATGTGCTTTCTGGGTGTGAGACTGAATACAGCAGCCCAGATGGCCTTTTTAACCCCGGACAAACAAAAGAATCTTTCCAGTTACTTCCATCAACTATCTCTTCAGTCCGGGCTGACTGCAAGGACAGTCCTTCAAGCCTTAGGGTTCATGGCATCTTGTATTCTGGTGCTTCCCAATGCCAAGCTGCATATGAGGAAGCTACAATGGTATCTCAAAAATCTGTGGACACAGCACTGCCAGGATTTGGACACTGTCATTCAAATAATACCTTGCATTCAAAAGGAATTTTTGTGGTGGGCTCAGGAATGTCACCTAAACAAGGGACTCTCTGTGACCCGGCCAGAGGCGAGTCAGATTCTAACGACAGATGCCTCAGACATTGCTTGGGGAGCTCATCTAAATGGAAAGTGGATACAAGACAAGTGGCCTACCAGACTACAGCATCTACATATCAACATGAAAGAGATGTTAGCAGTCCAGTTTGCATTAATGGCTTTCAAGGAGTTACTACTTCCAGGGCAGGTGTTGATTCTAACAGACAACACAACTGTCATGTGGTACATCAACAAACAAGGGGGAACACAATCTTATCCATTGTGCAGACAAGCAATGATTTTATGGGAGACTGCTCAGCTTGCAACTAACTCTTCAGGCAAGGTTTCTGCCGGAGCACAGAACTCCCTAGCAGATGTGTTAAGCAGACAAATCATGGATCCCCACAGTGGAAACTGGATCTTCATGTATTTCAAAAATTGACAGTGTCATGGGGAACTCCAGACATAGATCTGTTCGCTTCTCCACTAAACCACCAGCTGCCAAAGTTTTGCACAAAGGGATTTCATCACACAGCTTGGAAAATGGATGCTCTTTCTTTCAGTTGGAAAACTCTTCATGTGTATGCTTTTCCACCTCTGCCTCTTCTCCCAAAGGTGCTTCTAAAGGTCAGACAAGACAAGCCAAGGATGATTTTAATAGCTCCAGATTGGCCTCTGCAGCACTGGTACCCATTACTGAGGAGTCTGGTAAGGAAGCCTCCATGGCCTTTACCCTTGATTCCACACCTGTTGTCTCAGAGGGACGGTCGTCTGCTCAATGTCAAGCTTCACTCTCTTCATCTAACAGCCTGGCATATTCTGTTTTGAAAGACAGCAGGTCTCAGCTTCCTCAACAAGTTTTAAATGTGATTATGGAAGCCAGAAGACCTAGTACAAGGAAAGTGTACGCAGAAAAATGGAAGAGATTTTTATTTTGGACTGCAGCAAAGAATTTGGAGATTTCTGAGCCTAATTTGAGTGTGGCTCTTCAATATCTTACTGAGTTATTGGACAAAGGTTTGTCTTTCTCTTCCATTAAGATTCATGCTGCAGCAATTTCAGCTCACTATGATTGTGACCCACCATTGTTTTCACATCCTTTGTTCAAGCAATTTCTTAGAGGGGCAAAGAATATAAGACCCCACGTAGAGCTCCTACTCCTGCTTGGGACCTCAATTTTGTGTTGGAGAAACTTACTCTACAACCTTTTGAGCCTGCGGCTACTGCTGAACTGAAATACTTGTCATGGAAGACTGCTTTTTTGTTGGCCATTACTTCTGCTAGAAGGGTTTCTGAGTTGCAGGCCCTTATGGCGGTTGAGCCTTTTGATTTTTCATAAGGATAGGGTATCATTACGTACTAATCCTTCCTTTATGCCTAAGGTGGTTTCTAGTGTGGCTTTAAACCAAACTATTCATTTGCCTACTTTTTATGCAGATCCCCAAAATAAAGGGGAAAAGATTTTGCACACTTTAGATGTACACAGGCAATTGCGTTATTATTTAAGCAGGACTAAGGATTTTAGGCAGTCTCAGCAGTTTGTTTCTTTTGCTTTGAGTTCGCAGGGCAAGCCTGTGTCAAAACAAACTATTTCTAGGTGGATTGGGTTTTGCATTGCATTTTGTTATTCCCATCATGGCAAGGGGATTCCAGCTGGGATTAGGCCTCATTCCACTAGGGCTACTGCCACTTCAACAGCATTTCTAAGGGGGGTGGCAACTAAGGATATTTTGGAGGCAGCTACTTGGAGTTCAGTGCATACTTTCTCTAAGCATTACCACCTTCCTCTCTACTCTAAGTCTAGGGCTGGTTTTGCCACAGCTATTTTGCAAGGCATGTTATCAGCTCCTGCTTCCTTATGATTTGCCAGCCTCCCTTACCTCTGCTTTGGGATTCTACCCAATAGTTAGGACTGCAGCAATGTGGAATGAAGAACATAGTACAGTTTTGTACCTACCATAAATGTAGATGTTCGAGGATCCACATTGCTGCAGTCCAATTACCTCCCTCCTTCCCCTCTGTGTTTAGGGGTGGTTGTGTAGGTGAGATTATATTCTGGTACCTTTGTATATATTGTATATATTTTTGGTGCAGGTATGTTTGGTGTTTTTGGTTTTGGCCTTGTCTTTTTAGGGTCTTCTGACATCTGGGGCAAGAAAAGACTGAGGATATGACGTCGGTCATGCGCATTAGTACCCTGACGTACTGACGTCAGTCTAATGCGCCGTGACCGACGTCAGCCATATACTTTGGTATTCGGGCCGACTGGACAGCGGACTACCCAATAGTTAGGACTGCAGCAATGTGGATCCTCGAACATCTACATTTATGGTAGGTACAAAACTGTACTTTCTGCAAGGACTCATTGCCTCCTCTAACCCTCTATAATGCCTCCACCCTACCTTAGCTTTGGGACTCAACCCAAGTGTAATGACTGCAGCAGGGTAACATGATGAACATAGTACAGTTTTGTACCTACCATAATTGTAGATGTTAGTGTTCACCCTGCTGCAGTCCAGGTTACCCTCCCTCCAACCCCTCTGATCTATTGGCTAAACCTCTGCTATGCCTTACTGATGTATTTGCTTATAGCTGAAGGTTTTTTTGTCTGTACAGTGTTCTCACTTTTTGGTACTGATTTGGATCACCTTTTTGGGGGCACCTGACATCTGGGGCAAGAAAAACTGAAGAAAATGGCATCTGTTGCAATATATGTACCCCTGGCACACTGACGTCAGGGATGAGGCGACAGCAACCGACGTCGGACCAAGACTTTGGAAATTCGGCCGACTGCAGGACCGCCTGACGACAGGATAACCCAAGTGTGATGACTGCAGCAGGGTGAACACTCTAACTTCTACATTTATGGTAGGTACAAAACTGTACTTTGTCTCTCTAGCATATAGAAATCTCTAAGAAAATCACGTGTAGCTTCAATACCGTATTCATTCGGTATTACCATAAACAGGCGCAAGATCTAGGGTTACAAATGCATAACTGCTTTTATCGAAGTCCCTTTTATCATTCTTATGTATTTATCTTGTATAGTATTAAGTGCACTGCGCTTAAATTCTTTTTTACATTAGGCTGTATGTGTGCTTGTTTAGTGCCAGGAGTTCAGCCATATTTTACTGTTTTGCACCTTTCCTATTAAGGATTCAAAAAGTGCATAGAGTGTGGGCACAAGCTGCTGCCCTAAGACCCACACTCCTTGTATGCATTAGTTAGGCACCACTCACTTTGACAGTTTGTCAGGCTTATTTTTTTAGTGCTCGAGCCTTGTGGACTTTAAGGTAGAAACTGATAGTGAAGGGACTCCTCCTACCTCAGACAGGGTCTGCCATCCTTTCTTCCTCTTCACCTTGCACAGATGTCCAGAAGTCCAAGTTGAAAGTTGACAAAAAGAGTTTAGAAAATTAAAGAAAAGATAAAAGAAATAGAAAAATTCTGACTCTAAGTCCAGCAAGTGATACTTGGATCAGACATTTGTTGTCTGATCCTAAGGTACCAAGACTTTCAGAGCTGACTATCTTGTCAGCGTGTGTCCTGCTTGGTTCAGATTCTAAACAGATCTAGTAAGTCCAAGACTGCATTCTCCTATTCTTCAGGAGAGGAGATATTCTAGCCCAGTCTGTGGTGTTGTCCCAGTCATTGAAGTTTGGTCAAACAGGATGTCATCACAATGGTTTCCTCAGCATGCAGGTATAGCTCTGGGTTTTTGGTACCGTCCTGTGGGAATATACAGAGTGCTGGTCCATCTAGCCCCCCCTTTTGTCTTTTTATGGAACTGGTACACCCTTTGGTGCCCATTGTCTCGTGGCTGGTTTGTCCCAGAGTGCCTTTCCAAAGCTGTTAAGTGATTTTGACAGGTTTCCTCCTCCTTTCTGTTCATAGGTTCATAGGTTGGTACTAGGCTATCAGCCCTAGGGCCTATACAAGCCTAGCCATTACAATTCCCTGGCTATTTCTTCCCACACTATTTACTTCCCTGGACCCCTGTCTAGCAGGGCGACTGACGTGATCCCTGGGGTGAATTTCCTTTCTCCCATCCAATCGTCAAGGTTCCTTTTGAAGAGGACCAAAGAGGCACTCTGCTTGACATGTATGGGCAATCTATTCCAGAGTCTGGGGAGTCTCTGGGTCAGGAACCTATCCCTCCAGCATGTTTTGTTTATTGTGATGACAAGGTTTATATCCCTGGAGCGTGTGGCTCTGAGGGATTGGGATTTCTTTAAGTGTAGCATGTCCAACAGCTCTGGGTTTGACATGGCCTTGTATGTTAAGCAAAGATCGCCTCTGAGTAGACTATATGCGACAGAGTATAGCTGGAGTTTTTTAAGGCGGTCAGCGTAGGGCATCTGCTTTAGGCCTGTGATTCTTTCAGTGAGGTATTTCTGTGGCCTTTCCAGTTGTTGCAGATGTCTTGAGAGGTACATACCAAACGGGGCATTGTATTCTATAATGGGTCTAATGAGAGACGAGTACAGTGGGACAATGACCTCTTTTTTTTTTTTCTGGATGAAAAGCCCTTAGTGATGAGGTGTGCCACATAGGATTTCCAGACTGTTGTGGCGATGTGGTTATCGAAGGTGAGACCGCTGTCCACCTGTGTCCCTAAGTCTCTTATCAAACTTTCGGTGTTTAGTGTACTGCCACCTATATGGTAATTCACGGATACATGTTTTTTCCCAAAGGGGATAACTATACATTTCTTGGCATTGACCTTGAGCCCATGGCTCTGACACCAAGCATCTGTTTCTGTAAGGCCCTTTTGTAGAGTATCCACATCATTTGGGGATTCAATAATGGCTCCCAGTTTGCAGTCATCTGCGAACTTTGTTATCCAGAGTCCCTTAGTGTTGGCCTGTACTTCAGAGAAGTAGATGCCAAACAAAAGCGGTCCCAGGACTGAACCCTGAGGTACTCCACTTGTCACTTGTCTGGAGTTGGATTTGGAGTCGCCTACTTTTACAGTGTGGGTTCTATCAGTAAGCCAGTTAGCAACCCATTGGGTAACGTAGGGATTAATGCCCAGCTTAGTAAGTTTATCTATGATTCCAGAGTGGGGGATGGTGTCAAAGGCCTTGACGAGGTCTAGATAGGCTGTGTGGACCACCTTGCCCTTGTCCATGGCTCTGGAGACTGATTCAAAGAAGTCAATCAAGTTCAGGAGACCAGATCGGCCCTTCACGAACCCAAACTGGGTGGGGTCCAGTGTTTGATGGTTGCCAATGTCTTTGTTTATAAGTTCCATGATAATACGCTCCATGGCCTTGCAGATAAGGCTTGTCAGACTGATGGGACGGTAGTTTCCAGGATCCAAGGTGGATCCCCCCTTGTGGAGTGGGATAACTGTAGCTGTGCGCCACTCAGTGGGCACGAAACCTGAGGTGAGGCTATGATTAAACATGTCACTTAGGTGAGGTGCCAGTTCATATTGTAGTTCATGTAGTACACAGCCCGGGATGTCATCTGGTACCATGGATGCTGTATTCTTAGCTTTGGAGAGTGCATTTTTTACCTGTGTGGCCGTTATTACTAGAATTTGGCAATCTTCCGGTATTGAGATGGGCCATTTAGGGGGTGAGAGGGGGGTGAAGTTGGCACTGAATCGATCTGCCAGGATATTGGCAATATCCTTGGGATCAGTATATTTAATGCCATTCTGTTTTAGCTCAGAGCAGATCTGAGCATTGCCATTTAGATTCTTGACGTAGTTATAGAATGCCTTGTTGTCTTTGGAATCTTTGGCAATTTTATTTTCGTAACTAGCTTTGGAGGATTTTGAGGGATCTCAGTTTCTTACTGAGGCTGGTAAGGAAGTTTTTTGCATCCTGGGATTTTCCTCTTTTCTGCAACAGTTTCTTCCTTTTGTTAAGTTTGTTTATGGCAGGGGACCACCAGACATGTTTGGATCTGAAGGAGGTTTGAAGCCATGTCTTCCACTCTGCTTCAGTGCTGGATCGTTCAGCGTGAAGAACAGTCTCTGGGTCGAAGCCATTTGGTTGTTGGGTTTCCTTCTTGTTCAAGGATAGGAGGGTGCCAGTGGAGCTGGTAGCATCCTGTACTTTTCAATGGGTCCTTTCATTGTCTAGGGAAAAGGCGGTCATCCAGGTTGCCCCCCCATCTGAACCCTGATTGGAATCTGCTTCTACCAGATGAGTACACTTTGTTCCAAAGGCTTCCCAGGCAACCTGCTATATAAGCTTCCAATCTGATTATGAACACTGATCCTCCATACAGTTAGTAGAAAACAGATGTGTAAACAGAAGCACTTTCCATCTTCAGTGATGGACTGTGGCGAAGAGTCTGACTTGGGTGAAGGCTCCCTAAGATCCACCTCTGAGGCTGTCAGTTTAGGTGAGATCCTGGAATTGATGAAATAGGGGGGGTAGGAGGGTAGTCCACAGATAATCCTCCAGAGGAGTCCATGTTCTAGGAAGCATTTGATTCTGGCTCATTTTTTTTTTGGGGTGGTACTGCCTGTTGACCCACTCGTTTATTTGACAGCTTGACGGGCGTGGAAGAACCCTGATGTGGTGGAACCCATCCCCAAGAAACATGATGGGATTCTCTCTGCTCCTGCAGACAGGAAACATTGGAGCAAAGGTCCTCTGGAAACTGTGGATGTTCTTCGTGTTTCACTGTTGCAGTCATCACACTGTGGTATTCGGGCCAACTGAGGGCTACCTGTAGGCAGACAACCAGAGTGTTGGTATTTCTGCGTCTTATGCTGTCGCTTCTTCCATGACATCAGGTCGTCGAGGGTATAAAAACAGGCAGCCGATACCATTACATCAGTCTTTCTTGCCAAGCAGCCCGAAGCAGAAGCAGTTTGCAAGTGCCGGTCGGCTGCTACCTGAAATTTTCGTTTTTCGAGTTGATAATCCTGAAGTCTTCTAAAGCTAAGTACCGTGTTGAAGATCCTTTTTTCTTGCTTTAAGCAATGTCAGAAAAAGTTAACAATTGTCTTGCCTGTGGAAAGCAAATACCTCAGAGATTTTCATTCTTATTATGTCAACTGTTTAGGCCCAGACCACAACGTCCCTTGCTGTCGGTTTTATGCCTTGTTTAACGCCCGAACCATTTGTCTGGCTATTTTTGTTGCTAAATTCTTTTGCTCTCTATCTCTGTATTCCGAAATGGCTTCGGTAAGCCATCCGACTACCGTTCTTCCGAAAAAACGTAGGATAAACACAGACTGCATAGGTCCAAAACTGCCGACGACGCTTCTGTTAAGCTAGTTGCCAGTCCGCCGGTACTCAGTGAGGCACCTTTGTAATCCCGGATGCCTGCTTCTATGGATTCGCAGACCCATTCTGAGTCCGGTATGCTGCGAGATGCTTCTACTATGGAACCAGCGGATGTCTCTACTTTGGATAGGTTTGGAGCCGCTGTACAGGCACTGGCTTCTGAGGGAGTTTTCCGACCTACCAATGTTCAAATCAAGCAGACGTCTTTTTTTAGCCAAAACTACTGAGTTTCTTAGGCCCAGAGTACGCACTACGCCTAGAAAACTGATGACCAAAGTGCATGCTCAGGCCCCCATGCCACAAAAACAAATTTGTAGAATGGCTGAAGACCTTGTAATGCTAATTAGGGGCAAGCCAGCCTTCCCCTGCTAAGAGACAATTCAGTTGCCTTCAGATTCTACAGACCAGGAGTTCGATGACTGACCTTTCTGATTATCAGGACATGCCCTTATCAGCCTATGAGGATTCAGATGCAGAGGAATCCATTCCCTCTGCCTCCCTTCCAGAGGATTTCTCTTTTGGTGAAACCTTGCATACTTTGAGAGCATTTCCAGTGGGAATGCCAAGACTATCCTCAGTCCAAAAAGACCCAGAGAATTTTTAGAACTACCTCAGCACAGGCCTTCAGCTATTCCCCCTGTCCTAGATGTTGTGGATGATGTTTTCTTGGAATCTAGTCTTACTCCAGACACCTTACTTCCGGCCCCTAGGAAACCTGACTGGTACTACAGAGTACATGATTACCACACTTTTCTTTTCAAGAATCCTACTGCTGATCCAGAGATCATTTCCCAGGGACTTAACGGTATTAAGGCTACTACAGCCAAAAATCCTACCCCTTCAGACAGGGATTCCAGAGCTTTAGACAGATGGGGTAAGAAGTTATATACCTCTGCAACTCTTGCTATCAGGGCATTGAATTGCCAATTTCACATGCTGAAATACCAGCAACATATTATGGATGTCATTAAACAAACAATATTTCCAAATTGTGCAGAAAATAAAGATTTGCAAGAGCTTATGCATTCTGCGAACCAAGTTAGTAAGCATACTTTGCAGTGTGGTTTTGATGCCCTAGAAGCATCTTGCAGGGCTGCAGTCACTGGCTCTGTACTGAGAAGACGTGCTTTGCTGAAGGAGCGGACCTTGCCAGATCATGTCCAATCCAATTTACTAGAAGCTCCTTTAA
Organism: Protopterus annectens; assembly: GCF_019279795.1. NCBI lineage: Eukaryota > Metazoa > Chordata > Ceratodontiformes > Protopteridae > Protopterus > Protopterus annectens. The sequence continues at coordinate 424,331,315 of NC_056746.1, forward strand.
ATAAGGATGTTTGGCACCAAAGCAGAAGTTCTTAAAATGGAAGAAAAAGCTAAATCTATGCAAACTGTTAAAGAATTACCAGCTTGATTCAGTAAGCATTGCCCTTCAAAACACTGGTCCTTTCCATCCCCCTGCAGGCTTTCCCAAACAAGACCCAGGGGAAACACACCACCCAGACTACAGTCTCAGGATATGCAGAGATCTAAGCAGTGGCGTGCTCCCACCCCTAAAACGGGGAGTGGTAAGCCACCTCACTATGGAAAAAGTTCACAATGACTTTAAACTCTACCTCCCAGCCCTGCCCAATTACTTGTGCCCCTAGGAGGAAAACTTGCCCTTCATGCAAAAAAACTGGATGTGCATCACTCGGGACCGATGGATCCTCAACATTATATCCCAGGGGTACAAATTTTATTTCCATTCACTGCCAACTCCAAGCGGGTTTCCAGACCTTCCTCCAAACCAGTGGGCAGAGGCTCAAAACCAAGTTCTTTCCCTGCTCAACATCAGTGCTATTCAGTCAGTTTCAATAGAACCAAGGGGTCAAGCTTTCTACTCCAGACTATTCCTGGTACCCAAGAAAGAGGGCTCTTGATGCCCAATCCTGGATCTTTCAATTCTCAGCCCCTTCCTCGTGGTCCCAAAATTCAAGATGCTTACCCTACAACAGCTTCTCCCTATGCTAGCCAAGGATGCCTGGTTAGTCACCCTAGAATTAAAAGAAGCTTATCTGCACATCCCCATCAGGGAATCATGCAGGAAATTTCTGTTTCAGGTCAGGATCTATGCATTATCAGTTCTCTGCACTTTCCTTTGGCTTATCTACTGCACCCAGGGTATTTACAAAATGCCTGGCTCTAGCCATTGCATACTGCAGGCAGAGAAATATCCAGATTTACCTGTACTTGGACGACTGCCTGATTCAGGCGGACAGTCAGGAATTGCTGCTTCAGCACCTGGCATTTGTAAAAAGCCTTCTCACTTCTTTGGGGTACACCATCAACGAAAACAACTGGTGCCCAGTCAGAAGACTATTCCTGGGAGCAAGCTTGGACACAACTTCCCAGATAGCATTTCTCACTTCAGAATAAAGTCTGACAGACTACTACAAGCAAATGGCCACCAGAACCCAGCTAACTGCAAGAAAAATACTGCAAGCCCTAGGGTTCATGGCCTCATGTATTCTGCTAATTCCATATGCAAGACTTCATTTGAGGAAACCTCAGTGGTACTTAAGTCTTTGGTGCCAACATTCTCAGGACCTGTAAACAGTCATTCCTATCGTACCTTGTCTGAGGACAGAGTTCCTTTGATGGGCAGAAGCATGCAACCACAACAAGGGACTGCATTTTACTCTACCTCATGCCTCCCAAACGCTGACCACAGACTCATCAGACTATACATGGGGGAGGGGGGGGCACATGGCCTGCAAAAGCATTCAGGGCCACTGGAGCCCAAGCCAAATTCTCCTGCACATTAACCAAAAGGAGATGCTAGCAGTACAGAATGCTCTGACAGCTTTTAGATACCAATCCTTCCAGGACAACTGCTGATAAAACATTTATGTGGTACATAACCAAGCAGGGGGGAACCCATTCTTATCCACTCTCCAGGTTAGCCATGACTCTGTGGAGCACAGCTTTGGACAACCAAGTCCATCTACAAGCTCAATTCCTGCCAGGCATAAAAAATTCACTGGCAGACTTGAGCAGAAATCTCCTAGACCCACATGAGTGGAAGTTGGAGCCTAGCACCTTCAACCTCCGGATCCAGAGGTGGATCTCTTTGCCTCCCCCCACAACCATCAGTTAAGCAAATTCTGCACCAGGAACCCTCACAGCAGGACCTGGAAAGTGGATGCCCTAGCCTTTCAATGGGAAAACCTCTTAATCTATGCCTCTGCCCCTTCTCTCAAGAGTACTACTCAAGATAAAAGAAAACAGTCCAAGGACAATTCTGATTGCCCCTGACTAGCCACACCAGCACTGGTACCCACTCCTGTGCAGCTCGACAACGGTGCTACCCTGGCACTTACACCAGACCTCTACCCTGCTGTCACAGCAGGAGGGACAGATTTTGCATCCACAATTACAAACCCAAAGTCTTGCAGCCTGGCTTATTCCTTGAATACTCAACCAGCAACCCTAAGTAAACAGGTGCTGGACATCCTTCCTGAAGCCAGAAGGCCTAGTTCCAGGAAATCCTATGCGGAAAAGTGGAAAAGATATTGTTCTTGGATTCAGCCTAAAGGAAAGGAAACGGCTGTGCTCTCCTTGCCTCTAATCCTGTATTACCTAGCAGAGCTACTCCACAGAGGCCTATCCTCCATTAACGTTCATGCATCTGCCATTTCGGCTCATTACAATACTGAGCCACCTCTATTTTCTCACCCTTTCATCAAACAAATGTTCTTCGTGTTTCACTGTTGCAATCATTACATTTGGGTTATCTGCTTGCAGTAGCCCTCAGTCGGTCTGATTAACGAAGTCTTGAGTCCTATGTCGGTTGCTGTCCGTGGTGTCAGGTCGTCAGGGGTATAAAATATGCAGCCGAAGTCATTACATCAGTCTTTCCTGCCGTGCAGTGCCTGAAGCAGAAGCAGTTTGCAAGTGCCGGTCAGCCGACTCCTGAAATTTTCGTTTTCGAGTTTCAGAACCGAAGTCTTCAACTAAAAGCTAAGTACCCCCATTGGGGAGACTTTTTCTTGCTCTAAACCGATGTCAGTAAAAGTAAATAATTGCATTTCTTGTGGAAAGCAAATACCTCATAAAGATTTTCATTCGTACTGTATTCCTTGCCTAGGCCCTGATCACGTCCTACCTCGATGTCGGTTTTGTGCCTTATTTAAACCTCGAACTTTCAGTCATCTGTATATTTGCGCTTCTAAATTTTTTGGTGCTTGGTTCAATTATCCTAATATGTCTTCGGTAAGCCATCTGACTTATTGACAGTCCGAACAAAACGCAAAGATAAAGACAGAGAGGCCGCCCAGTTCGTCTGTACACAGGTGCTTTCGCACCCCCTGATACCTGCTACGTCAGATTCGCAGACCTCCACTGAGACCCATTCGGAGTCTGGTATGCCGCGAGATGCTTCAGCTGTGGAACCTGTGGATGTGTCTACCTTGGATGGGTCCGGAGCCGCTGTACAGGCACCTGCTTCTGAGGGTGTATTTAGGCCTACTGACTTGCATATTAAACCAACACCATCTTCTTCAAGGCCTAAAACTCGCAGCATGCCTAGAAAACTGACGCCCAGACCGCATGGTCAGGCCTCTATGCCTAAAAAACAAATAAGAATGACATAAGACCTTATTACTTTAGGGAAAGCCAACCTTCCCCCTCTAAGAGACCTAGAACTCTGTTTGCTTATGATAATTCTGACCAGGATTCTGAAGTTGGTTTCCTCTGTTGACCAGGATTTTCCCTTATCTACCTATGAGGATTCTGATGCTGAGGACTTTATTCCCTCTGCTTCCCCCTCAAAGGATTTCTCTTTTGGTGAAACCTTGCATACTCTCAGGGACTTTTTTCGTTGGGAAAGTCAGGATTTCTTTGATTCTAAAAAGAGGCTTAGGAATTTCTTACTCCTGCCCCAGCACAGGCCTTTAGCTATACCTCCCGTACTGGACATTGTTGATGCTTTTTCGGAATCTAACATGACCCCTGACTCTCTACCTCCTGCTTCCAGAAAACCGGATGGATTTTACAGGGTTCCTGACTCAAGTTCCTCTTCAAAAATCCTACTGCGGATCCTGAAAGTTTCACAGGGACCCAAGGGCATTAAAACTACTACTGCCAGAAATCCTCCCCCCTCTGATAGACACTCCATGTTGCTGGATAGAGGGTTAAGAAGGTATACACTTCTGCAATTTTGGCCATTAGGGCCTTGAATTGCCAGTTTCATATGTTAAAGTATCAGCTGCATATTACTGGATTGCTTAAACAGAAAATGATGATTCCTGATTGTACTGAAAATAAGGATTTACAGGATTTTATAAGTTGTTAAACATACATTGCAATGTGGTTTTGATTCACTAGAGGCATCTTGCAGGGCTGCGGTAACTGGGTCTATACTTAGAAGGCATGCCTGGCTTAAGTTGCAATCCTTGCCAGATCATGTTAAAGCGAAATTACTGGATGCTCCCTTAAATCAGGACCGCCTGTTTGGCAACAAGGCAGAAGTTCTTAAAAAGATGGAGGAAAAAGCTAAATCTGTGCAAACTGTTAAAGATTTTTTTACAAGTACAACCTCCGAGACTTAGTAGGCATTTGCCTTCTAAGAATTGGTCCTTTCCTGCCTCTTCCAGACCTCAAGTCCAAACCCAGATCCAGCAAAGCACCCAGGCTTCAGCCCCAGGGGACGCACAGGACTAAGCAGTGGGGGGGGACATCCACTTCCAAATCTGGGAGTAATAAAACTCCACCCCCCACCCCCCCATGGTAAACTCTCAATGACTTTTTAAAACTTCCAAGCACTTCTCAACTGACTGCCCCTTTGGGGGGGGAGATTGCACTTCATGCAAAGAACTGGGGACTCTACCCAGGACAAATGGGTTTTAAATATAGTGTCCCAAGGATACAGATTTCACTTGCACATGTTACCAACCTCCAAGCGGTTGGCTGGATCTACCTCCAAATCAGTGAGCCGAGGCCCAAATGCAAGTACTCTCTCTCTTAAGCATAGGGGCTATTCAGTTGATACCAGAAAAGAAAAAGGGACAAGATTTCTACTCGAGATTTTTCCTGGTACCCAGAAAAGACAATTCATGGCATCCTATCCTGGACCTGCCTACTCTAAATACCTTTTTGGTGATTCCAAAATTCAAGATGCTGACTCTTCACCAGTTGCTTCCTATGCGAAGCAAAGATGCCTGCTTGGCAACACTAAATTTAAAGGAAGCATACCTGCACATCCCAATCTGGGAGTCTTGTAGGAGATACCTACACTTCAAAGCAGGCTGCACACACTATCAGTTCTCTGCACTGCCCTTTGGCGTATCTACTGCGCCCAGGGTATTCACAAAGTGCCTCGCTCCACTCATTGCATTTTGCAGGCAAACAAATATTGAACTATACCAATACCTGGACGATTGTCTAATTCAGGCAGAAAACCAGGACATACTTTTGAATCATCTGGCTTTTGTACAAAGGGTGCTAACTTGTCTGGGGTACACCATAAACTAAAAGAAATCACACCCGGTACCCTGTCAACAAATTGTATTCCTCGGAGCAAGCTTGAATACAACTTCCCAGATGGCTTTCCTCACGCCAGAGAAACAAATTCACTTGACAACCTACTTCACACAAGTGGCCACAAAAACCCTGCTATCTGCAAGGCAAATACTACAAGCCTTGGGTTTCATGGCCTCCTGCATTCTTCTAATTCCATATGCAAGACTGCATATGAGGAAACTACAGTGGTGTCTAAAAAGCCTATGGTGTCAACATTCTCAGGATCTAGAAGCAATAAAATCTAGAAGCAATAATTCCTATCATACCTTGTCTACGCCTAGAGTTTATTTGGTGGGCAGAGGACTGCCACCAAAACAAGGGACTACCATTCACACTACCCCCTGCCGCCCAAACCCTAACAGACTCGTCAGACTATGCATGGGGGGGCGCGCACCTGGCAGGGAAGTGCATTCAGGGCAAGTGGAACCAGATTCAAATGCACCTTTCACATCAATCCTAAAGAAATGTTAGCTGTACAGAATGCTCCGACAGCCTTCAAGGACCACTTTCCTCCAGGACAGTTAATGGTAGAGACTGACAACACCACTGTTATGTGGTACATAAACATGCAGGGGGGTACACATTCTTACCCCCTCTGCAGACTAGCCATGGCATTGTGGAACACAGCCTTGAGCTACCAAGTACATCTACAAGCTCAATTCCAGCCAGGAAAACTAAATACACTGGCAGACGGACTAAGCAGAAACCTCATAGACCCACACGAGTGGAAACTGGAACAAAGGATTTTCAGCAGGTTGACAAGCAAATGGGGGAGCCCAGATATAGACCTTTTTGCCTCCCCCCAGAACTATCAATTGGAAAATTTTGTGCAAGGACTCCCCACAGACAAGCTTGGAAAGTGGATGCTCTGTCCGTCATCTGGAAAAACTTAACAGTTTATGCCTTTCCTCCTCTGCCTTTGCTCTCCAAAGTTCTACTAAAGATCAAACAAGACAAACCAAGGATGATTTTGATTGCACCAGCCTGGCCATGCCAACATTGGTACCCCCTCCTGTGCAGGGTGTCACTGTTGGCCCCATGACACCTTCCTCAGACTCCTACCCTGCTGTCTCAGCAGGAGAACCAGATTCTGCACACTCAGCTTCAAACACTGAACCTAGCAGCCTGGCTAATTACCTAAGCTGTCCTTTACCATCCCTCAGTAAACCAGTGATGGATGTCATTTTAGAGGCAAGGAGGCCTAGTACTAAGAGATCTTATGCTGAAAAATGGAAAAGATTCTGTGCCTGGAACCATTCTCAGAGGAGCGCAGCAGTGCCCAATTTACCTCTGATTTTCAATGCTTAACTGAGATGCTTCACAAGGGCCTGTCTTTTTCCTCAAAAATTCACGCCTCAGCCATTTCAGCTCATTATAACACAGCATCTCCCCTCTTTTTTTCTTCCACTGCTCAAGCAGCTCCCCAGAGGGGGCCAAAAATGTAAGACCACCCAGGAGAGCTCCAACTCCAGCCTGGGACCTTAACTTTGTATTGGAGAAACTCACCCTTCCTCCTTTCGAGCCAGCTGCTACTGCAGATTTAAAATTCCTTTCTGGGAAAACAGCTTCCCTTTTAGCCATCGCTTCAGCAAGAAGGGTATCTGAATTACAGGCCCTTGTGGCAGTGGAGCCTTTCATCCTCTTTCATGCAGACAAGGTGTCTCTCGGGACCAATCCCTCTTTCATGCCAAAGGTGGTATCCATTGTGGCCTTTTAATCAGTCCATTCATTTAACTACCTCCTTTCTTAATCCACAGAACAAAGGGAAACGTGATACTGCACTACTTAAATGTACACAGACAACTTAGATTCTACTTGGACAGGTCTAAACCTCAAAGGAAATCTGAACTGCCGGTGGCATTTGCTGCAGGGACAGAGGGGAAGGCTATTTCAAAGCGAAACATCTCCAAATAAATAGGCCATTGCATTCATTTCTGCAATAAGCACCATGGAAAACCTGTCCCACAGAGGATCAGACCCCACTCAACCAGGGTTGCATCTACCTCTACAGCCTTTCTTAGGGGCATACCTACCAGGGACATCCTAGAAGCTGCTACCTGGAGTTCTGTACATACTTTCACCAAGCATTACCATTTGCCAATTTTCTCTAAATCCAGAGCTGGCTTTGCCACTGCTGTCTTGCAAGGCCTTATAGCTGGCCCTAATGCTGTATAAACTCCTCCCATCCTTAGCTTTGGGAATCTACCCAAATGTAATGACTGCAACAGTGAAACACAAACACAGTACAGTTGTGTACACTTGGCATAAATGTAGATGTTAGAGTGCATTCACTGTTTCAGTCCTTCTTACCCTCCCTCCATCCCCCGGACTTCTTTAGGCTATACCTCTTCTCTCCTTTTCAATGCTTAAAAACTTTTTGGTGTATTTGCTTTTTTGTTTGAGGTATAACCTTGTATATGTATAGATCTAATTGCTTCCCATTGGGGGGGAGGGGGGCACTTGACATCTGGGGCAAGAAAAACTGATGTAATGACAGTCTGCTGCATTTTTTATACCCCTGATGACCTATTGTCATGGAAGAAGAGACGGCAACCGACGTAGGACCCAAGACTTTGTTAATCAGGCCGACTGAGGGCTACTGCAAGCAAATAACCCAAATGTAATGACTGCAACAGTGAATACACTCTAACATCTACATTTATGGTAAGTGTACACAACTGTACTTTCCTGAGAGGGGCTAATAACTTAAGACCCCCAAGGAGAGCACCCACCCCTGCGTGGGACCTTAACTTTGTACTGGAAAAGCTCACGCTTCCCCCTTTTGAACCTGCTGCTTCAGCAGAGTTAAAATTCCTCTCTTGGAAAACAGCCTTGCTTCTAGCCATCACTTCAGCTAGAAGAGTGTCTGAGCTACAGGCACTGATGGCTGCGGAACCCTTCATCTTCCATGCTGACAGGTTTTCCCTCAGGACTAACCCATCCTTTATGCCGAAGGTGGTGTCTAGTGTGGCCCTAAACCGATCCATTTGCCCAACCGTCTTCTGTAGCCCTCCGAATAAAGGGAAAGGATCCTGCACTCTTTGGATGTGCACGGACAGCTCAGGTTCTACCTTGATAGGACTAAGCCTTTCAGAAAACCTGACCAGCTGCTAGTCAGCTTTGCAACACTGGCAGAGGTTTAATCCATTTCTAAGCAAACCATTTCCAAATGAATAGCACATTGCATCCATTTCTGCTACAAGCACCATGGAAAACCAATCCCTCGGGGTCAGAGCACATTCCACTAGGGCTACTTCTACCTCTACAGCATTTCTCTGGGGAATTCCTACCATGGACATTCTGGAAGCTGCAACCTGGAGTTCTGTACACACCTTCAAGCATTGCCACTTGCCTATCTTTTCCAAATCCAGGGCAGGATTTGCTACAGCGGTCTTGCAGGGCCTACTAACCAGCCCTAACTCTTCTTGACTACCTCCACCCTTCCTCAGCTTTGGGAATCGACCCAAGTGTGATGACCAACAGTGAAACACGAAGAACATAGTACAGTTGTGTACACTTACCATATATATTGATCGAGTGTATTCACTGTTGCAGTCCTGATTTCCCTCCTCCAGCCCCGTTTTTCTGTCTTTCTATCTCTCCTCTCTATGGCTATACCTAATGGTATTGATATTTACTTTTTACTGGTGGTGGTTTCCACACCATATACTAGCTCCCTGATGTTAGTGTTTCACTGCTGCAGTCAGTACACTTGGGTTATCCTGCCGTCAGGCTGGCCCGCAGTCTGCCTGAGTTCCAAAGTCTTGGTCCGGCGTCTGTTGCTGTCACCTCTTCCCTGACGTCAGTGCGCCAGGGGTATATAAGAAGCAGCCGACGCCATTTTCTTCAGTCTTTCTTGCCGTGCGGTGCCTGAAGCAAAAGCAGTTCGCAAGTGCCGGTCGGCCGACTCCGGTTCTGAAATCGAATTTGAAATCTCAGAAGTCTTAAATAAAGCTAAGTACCCCGTTGGGGAAAATTTTTTCTTGCCTTAGTCCATTGTCAGAAAAAGTTAATAATTGTATTTCTTGTGGGAAGCAAATACCTCAAGGATTTTCATTCTTACTGTATTCCATGCCTAGGCCCAGATCACGACGTCGCTAGTTGTCGGTTTTGTGCTAGATTTAACAAATGCACTATTAAACGTCTGTTTGATTTTGCTCGCCATTATTTTGGGCGAAGGTTTAATTACACAATGCCGTCTGAACAACCAACCGGAATGCATAAAAAGCGCAAGGATAAAGATAGGGAAAGGCTACAGAGGTCCAAAACTGACGACGAAGCCTCTTCTAGGCCAGTCGCCGGTTATCAGTGAGGCGCTTTCGCAGCCCCTGACGCCCGCTATCTCAGAACCACAGGCCGCGTCTGACTCCCACATGGAGGTGCCTAGGCCTCTGGAGCCTCAAGGTGTTGGGCCAACAGAGATTAACCCTACAGAAGTGTCTGGCGCCGCTGAGCAGGCATCGGCTTCTGAGGGTGTTTTCAGGCCTACTCAACTTACCATTACAACTACAGCCAAGACTAAGCCTACACTAAAGACAAGCGAGTGCAGCATTCACCTGGACAGGCCTCCATGCCTAAAAAAACAGATGCTCAAGATGGCCGAAGACTTTAACTTTAATCAGGGGTTCCCATCCCCCTCCTGATAAAAGGCCTAGGCAGGATACAGACTATGATTCCTCTGACCAGGTTTCAATTTATTCTGATTCCTCTTCAGACCAGGAATATTCTTTACCCCCCTATGAGGATTCTGAAACTGAAGAATACATTCCTTCAGCCTCTCCTCCTGAGGATTACTCTTTTGGGGAAACGTTACATACCATGAGGGAGCATTTCCATTGGGAGGGCCAGGATTACTCAGAATCCAAGAAAAGGCTCAGAGACTTTCTTTTGCTGCCTCAGCGCAGGCCCCTTGCTATTCTGCCAGTGTTGGACATTGTGGATGATGTGTTCTTTGAATCTAGTTTAAACCCTGATTCTTTACCCCCAGCTCCAGTCAAGCCAGGCAGATACTACAGAGTCCCTGACTCTCACAAATTCCTTTATAAATACCATGTTGCAGACCCAGAAACTATTTCCCAGTGTCCCAAAGGGGTTAAGGCTTCCACAGTTAAGAATCCAGTTCCCTCGGATAGGGACTCTAGAACATTAGACAGATGGGGAAAGAAAGTTTACACCTCTGCAACTTTAGCAGTGAGAGCTCTGAATTGCCAGTTTCACATGCTTAAGTATCAACAATATTTACTGTCTCGATTAAAACAGAAAATGAGTATAAATGAAAAACAACCTGACTATAAGGAAATGCAGGATTTATTGCATGCAGCTGAACAAGTGGGAAAGTGTACTTTGCAATTTGGTTTTGATTCATTAGAAGCTCCTTGTAGAGCAGCAGTTACAGGATCTGTGATTCGAAGGCATGCTTGGTTAAAAGAACAAAGTTTACCAGACCATGTTAAGGCAAAATTACTGGATGCCCCTTTGCAGCAAGATAATTTATTTGGTATTAAGGCAGAAGAGGTATTAAAGAAAATGGAGGATAAGGCAAAATCTATGCAAACATTAAAGTATTTCTTACAGGTACAGCCACCACGATTTAGCAGAAATTGGCCTACTAATTGGTCCTTTCCAGTGTCAGACAGGCCACAAAGAGGCAGATACAGACGCCCAAGAGGCAGATCTCAGCCCCAAGGTTCTTGCAGACCACGACAGTGGGGTGCTTCAAACCCAATATGAGGTGAGGATAAGTCACAACCTTACAGAAAACAGTCCCAATGACTTCCCCCTTCCATTGCCAAACTCTTACGTTTTGGCAGCTCCCTTAGGGGGGAAACTAGTACTTTTTTCTCAAAGCTGGCAAGCAATCACCCAAGACAAATGGGTGTTGAATATTGTGTCTCAAGGTTACAGGTTCCACTTTCACACTTTTCCAAGGCTAAAAGGAATGCCAGGCCAGCCACAAAATCAATGGGCAGAGGCACAAAACAAATTACAGCTCTCATGGACATAAGAGCTATTCAGAAAGTACCACAGCAGGAAAAAGGACAAGGATTTTACTCAAGACTCTTCCTGGTACCCAGAAAGGACAAAGCCTGGAGACCCATTCTGGACCTTTCCACTCTAAATACTTACCTGGATGTTCCGAAATTCAAAATGCTGACAACTACAGCAGCTCCTTCCCATGTTTGGCAAGAAAGCTTGGCTTGTTACTTTGGACCTCAGAGGCATACCTGCATGTCCCTATCCGACAAAATTGCAGAAAATACCTCAGATTCATAGCTGGTTCAATACACTACCAATTGTATGCACTGCCCTTTGGCTTATCTACTGCGCCCAGGGTCTTTACCAAGTGTCTGGCACCAGTAATTGCATTTTGCAGACAAAAAGGAATTCAAATATATCCATATCTGGACGACTGCCTGATTCAAGCAGAAAGCAAGTACATTCTTCTACAGCATCTGGCGTTCGTAAAAAGATTGTTGCCTAGGGTACACAGTAAACGAAAAGAAATCAAAACTAGTGCCCTCACAAGAGATAATATTCCTGGGTGCCAGCTTAAATACAACGGCCCAGATGGCTTATGTCACGCCAGGCAAACAAGGACAACTGACTCAGTATTTTCAGTTGATGGCAACAAAGTTCCAACTCCCTGCAAGAAAAATTCTGCAGGCCTTTGGATTCATGGCATCCTGCATTCTGCTAATTCCATATGCAAGACTGCATATGAGGAAATTACAATGGTACCTAAAATGTGTTGGTCTCAACATTCACACAGCTTGGGAGACAGTAATACCTCTAATTCCCTGCCTACAACAGGAGTTTCGATGGTGGGCACAGGCATGCCACCTCAACAAGGGTCAGCCTTTCACTCTCACCACAGCCAGGCAGACTATAACAGACACCTCTGATTACGCCTGGGGAGCACACATGGCAGGAAAATGTATTCAGGGCAAATGGACCACAGAACAAATGCCTCCTCACATCAATCAAAAAAGAGATGTTGGCTGTACAAAATGCCCTAACAGCTTTCAAGGACCTTCTGCATCCAGGACAATTATTAATGACTGACAACACAGTGATGTGGTACATAAACAAGCAAGGGGGGCACTCATTCTTCCCCCTATGCAGGCAAGCCATGACCTTGTGGAACACTGCTATAACTTATCAAGTTCATCTGCAAGCACAATTCCTGCCAGGAAAGATAAATACTATGGCAGACGACCTAAGCAGAAACATCATGGATCCTCACGAGTTGAAATTAAATCCACAAGTTTTCAGCATGGTAATGCAAAAATGGGGATGCCCGGACATAGATCTCTTTGCCTCTCCACTGAATTGCCACCTACAAAAATTCTGCACAAGGACTAATCGCACACAAGCATGGAAAGTGGATGCTCTTTCGTTCAGCTGGAAAAACCTAAGCGTTTATGCCTTCCCACCACTGCCTCTCCTTTCAAAGGTACTCCTAAAAGCCAGACAAGACAAACCACAGATGATTCTGATTGCTCCAGATTGGCCACGCCAGCACTGGTACCCAATCTTAAAGAACGTAGCTCAAGGTCCACCTTGGAATTTGCCTCAAATTCCACACCTGACTTGGCAAAACAATCAGATACTGCACAGTCATCTCAAAACTTTAAACCTGGCTGCATGGAAGATTCAATAGCCAAACGGACAACTTCTCTCTCTAAAGCTGATGTTCATCGTGTTTCACTGTTGCAGTCATGACTGTAGGGTTCTCCCCTGCCGGCAGGCAGCCCTAGATCGGCCAGAATCCTAAAGTCTGGGTCCGGCGTCGGCTGTTCAACCATGCTCCCTGACGTCAGAGCACCAGGAGTACAAAGCTGACAGCCGACGCCATCTTCTCCAGTCTTTCTTGCCGTGCGGTGATAGCAGTTCGCATTTGCCGGTCAGCGGACTCCTGACGAAATTTTACTGATATACTTCGGTCCGAAGACTTTCTTCTCCACTCAAAGCTAAGTACCCGCTAGAGACTTTTCTTGCTCCACTCCGATGTCAGAAAAAGTTAATAATTGTATTTCATGTGGGAAGCAAATACCTCATAAGGATTTTCATTCTTACTGTATTCCTTGCTTGGGCCCTGACCACGACGTAGCTAGTTGTCGGTATTGTGCTAGATTCAATCAACGTACAATTAAGCGAAGGTACGATTTTGCTTTTCATTACTTCGGTAGGCACTTTAACTACAAAATGTCGTCTGATACGGTCCCGGCTACCGGAGTTCATAAACGTCGCAAGGATAAAGACAGGCCTCCGAGGTCCAAATCTGATGATAGCACACAAGCGGAGCCAGCTTCAGGTTCGGCCGTCAGTGAGGCGCTTTTGCAGCCCCTGTCGTCGGCCATTTCAGAACAGACGGCCGAAACGGACTCTCATGAGGAGCCAACCAGGCCTTTAAATATTTCTGTTGCAGGACCTTCGGACAATGCTCCCCGGATGGGTCCGAGCTGTGCAGGTACCGGCTCCCGAAGGGGTTTTCAGGCCTACTCTGCTACTAATAAAGGCAAAGCCAAAGACAAAGGCAAAGACTCCTTCAAAATCAAAGACTTCTACACAGGCTTCTTCTGAACCGGCTCCCAAGTCACAGAAACAGTTACTCAAGATGGAGGATTTACTTACTATGATTAGGGGTTCTCATCCCCCTCCAGACAAAAGGCCAAGGCAGGATGTTTCTTATGATTCCTCTGATCAGGCTTCTGTTTCCTCAGATGTTCTTCATCTCACATTGCTGCAGTCCTTACACTTGGGGTAGTCCGCTGTCCTCGGTCGGCCCGAATATCAAAGTATTAGGCTGACGTCGGTCAAGGCGCTCAAGACTGACATCACGACGCCAGGGTATAAATGCGCATGACCGACGTCATATCCTCAGTCTTTTTTGCCGCATGGTCCGATGCAGAAGCAGCGTTGCAAGTGCCGTTCGGCATTCTGAGATTTTTCGAATTCGGAGTTTCAGACCGAGTCAAAGTTGGCTAAGTACCCGTTGGAATATTTTAGTTTTTCTTGCCTCAGTGGTTTACCGGATGTCAGAAAAAGTGAATAACTGTATTTCTTGTGGGAAACAGATACCGCATAGAGATTATCATACTTTGTGTATTCCTTGTTTGGGGCCTGAGCACGACGTTGTTGGGTGTCGCTTTTGTGCTAGGTTCAATAAGCGCACTATTAAGCGAAGGTTAGATTGTGCCAGGTTGGTCTTTGGGAAGCGGTGCAATTATAATATGCCGTCGGATGCTCCGACGCCCGCTTCTTCGAAGAAGCGCAAAGACAAAGCAGCTAAACCCAGGCAAGAAGAGTCGTCCGTACTGGACGCCGGTTCTTTAGAGGTGTCAGTGGAACCGGTGGTTCTGCCGGAGGCTTCTTTGGAGTCCCAAGGGGAGACTTTAATATTGCAGGATGTAGCCTCTCAGGAGGCAGGTCAGGCTGAAGGGGCTTCTCAGGTTACTGTACTCCCCTCCCTTCCTAGGGTGGTTAGGCCCTCTCCTTCTGTTTCTAAGGCTTCTCCCAGAGGCAGGCCAGGCCTAGCTTCTGTTGGTGTCACTCCTAGTTCTTCAGGATCTGTGCCCAAGAAGCACATGCTTAAAATGGCAGAAGATTTAATTACTTTGATTAGAGGTTCTTTGCCTCCTCCTGATAAGAGGCCTAGGATGGAGCCAGACTTGGGGAGTTTTGAGCAGGCTTCGGATGTTTCAGAGTCTTCGGCTGAAGACTTGCAGGAGTATTCTCCTTATTCTGATTCTGATGTGGATGATTCTACTCCTTCTGCTTCTCCTCCAGAGGATTTTTCTTTTTCAGAGACCCTTCATTCCATGAGGGAACATTTTAAGTGGGAAGGTCAGGACTTCTCTGATTCCAGGAAAAGGCTTAGGGAATTTTTGCTTTTACCCCAGCATAGGCCTTTGGCTATACCACCTGTTCTGGATGTTGTGGAAGATGTGTTTGCAGAGGCTTCACTTAATCCTGATTCTTTGCCTCCTGCTCCTGTTAAACCGGACAGGTATTACAGGGTGCCTGAAGCTCATAAATATCTTTATAAGAGTCCTAGGGCGGACCCAGAAACTGTTAGTCAGGGACCTAAGGGTGTCAAGGCCTCTGTTGTAAAAAAATCCGGTTCCTCCAGATAGAGGCCAGAGCTTTGGATAGATGGGGAAAGAAAGTCTATACTTCTTCCACCTTAGCTATGAGAGCTTTGAATTGCCAGTTTCACATGTTGAAATATCAAAACTATCTTCTTTCTCAATTGAAGTCTAAGGTTGATGCTCTGGCGGAAGGTATTGAGTGTAAAGAATTACAAGATTTGGTACATGTTTCTGAACAGGTGGGTAAGCACTCTTTACAATGTGGTTTTGATGCTGTCCAGGCCTCCTCTAGCGTGGCTGCCACGGGGTCAGTTCTTCGCAGGCACGTCTGGCTGAGGGATCAGAATTTATCTGACCATGTTAAGACAAGGATTTTAGATGCTCCTTTGCAGTCTGATGTGTTGTTTGGTTCACCTGTGGAAGCAGTCTTAAAGAAAATGGAAGACAAGGCTAAGTCTATGCAGACTGTTAAAGATTTTTTGCAAGTTCAGCCTCCAAAATTTAGTAGGAATTGGCCTGCTAAGGGGTGGACGTACCCTTATGATTCACAGTCTAGGGTAGATCTAGACGTGGTAGGGGCAGAGCTCAGGGCTCTTTCAGACCTAGAACAGGGAGTTCACCTGCACAGTCTTCGGGTGAGGGCAGGGGCCAGTCCTTTCGTAAACAGGCCCAATGACCTACATTTTCAGCTGCCAGAGCCTTCTTGTCTGGCAGCACCTTTGGGAGGAAGGTTGGCACTTTTCAAGGAAAATTGGAGTTTAATTACCCAAGACAGATGGGTATTGGATATCATACACCAAGGTTACAAGTTTTATTTCCATACCTTGCCTCCTTTCAAAGGCATGCCAGACGTTCCTCCTCAGCAAAGAATAGAGGCTCACAAACAAATTTCTCTGCTGCTTCAAATAGGGGCCATACAGCCGGTCCCTCTGCCAGAAGTGGGCCTAGGATTTTATTCTCGCTTGTTCCTAGTACCAAAGAAGGGGAACACGTGGAGACCAATTTTGGATTTATCTATCCTCAACACTTATCTGGACATTCCCAAGTTCAAAATGTTGACGTTACAACAGCTTTTACCTCTGCTGGGCAAAGATCACTGGATGGTGACTCTGGATCTCAAGGAGGCTTACCTTCATGTTCCTATCAGGCTAAGTTGCAGGAAGTATCTGCGTTTCCGGGCTGGGACTTCTCATTATCAGTTCTCTGCATTGCCCTTTGGCTTATCTACTGCGCCCAGAGTGTTCACGAAGGTTCTGGCTCCAGTAATAGCTTTCTTCAGGCTAAAAGGAATTCAGATCTATCCTTATTTGGACGATTGCCTGATTCTGGCTCAAGGAAAGGATGAACTTCTTCATCATTTGCAATATGTGATAGCATTGCTAAGATGCCTGGGGTATTCTGTGAACGAAATAAAGTCCAGTCTAGTACCCTCTCAGGACATGTGCTTTCTGGGTGTGCGACTGAATACAGCATCCCAGATGGCCTTTTTGACCCCGGACAAACAAAAGAATCTTTCCCTTTACTTCCATCAATTGTCTCATCAGTCCAGGCTGACTGCAAGGACAGTCCTTCAAGCCTTAGGGTTCATGGCATCTTGTATTCTGGTGCTTCCCAATGCCAAACTGCATATGAGGAAGCTACAATGGTATCTCAAAAATGTATGGACACAGCACTGCCAGGATTTGGACACTGTCATTCAGATAATACCTTGCATTCAAAAGGAATTTTTGTGGTGGGCTCAGGAATGTCACCTAAACAAGGGACTCTCTGTGACCCGGCCAGAGGCAAGTCAGATTCTAACGACAGATGCCTCAGACAAAGCTTGGGAGCTCATCTAAATGGAAAGTGGATACAAGACACGTGGCCTGCCAGACTACAACATCTACATATCAACCTGAAGGAGATGTTAGCAGTCCAATTTGCATTAATAGCTTTCAAGGATTTACTTCTTCCAGGGCAGGTGTTGATTCTAACAGACAACACAACTGTCATGTGGTACATCAACAAGCAAGGGGGAACACATTCTTATCCTCTATGCAGACAAGCATTGATTTTGTGGGAGACTGCTCTCAGTTTACAGCTAACTCTTCAGGCAAGGTTTCTGCCGGGAGCACAGAACTCCTTAGCAGATGTGTTGAGCAGACGGATTATGGATCCCCACGAGTGGAAATTGGATCCTCATGTATTTCAGAAATTGACAGTGTCATGGGGAACTCCAGACATAGATCTGTTCGCTTCTCCACTAAACTACCAGCTGCCAAAGTTTTGCACAAAAAGGTTTCATCCCACAGCTTGGAAAGTGGATGCTCTTTCTTTCAGTTGGAGCAATCTTCATGTGTATGCCTTTCCACCTCTGCCTCTCCTCCCAAAGGTACTCCTAAAGGTCAGACAGGACAAGCCAAAGATGATTTTAATAGCTCCAGATTGGCCTCGACAGCACTGGTACCCATTACTGAAAAAGTCTGGGGAGCCTCCATGGCCTTTGCCTTTAATTCCACACCTACTGTCTCAGGAGAACAGTCATTTACTCAATGTCAAACTTCACTCTCTTCACCTAACAGCCTGGCATATTCTGTTTTAAACCCTGGAGGGTCTCAGCTGCCACAGCAAGTTTTGAATGTTATTTTGGAGGCCAGAAGGCCTGGTACAAGGAAAGTGTACGCAGATAAATGGAAGAGATTTTTATGTTGGAGTACAGCAAAGGAATTTGATGTTTCTAAGCCTAATTTGAGTGTGGCTCTTCAATATCTTACTGAGTTACTGGACAAAGGGTTGTCTTTCTCTTCTGTTAAGGTTCATGCTGCAGCAATTTCTGCTCACTATGACTGTGACCCACCATTGTTTTCTCATCCTTTGTTTAAACAATTCCTTAGAGGGGCAAAGAATATAAGACCCCCACGTAGAGCTCCTACTCCTGCTTGGGATCTCAATTTTGTGTTGGAGAAACTCACTCTACAACCTTTTGAGCCTGCAGCTACTGCCGAGTTGAAATATTTATCATGGAAGACTGCTTTTTTGTTGGCCATTACCTCTGCGAGAAGGGTTTCTGAATTACAGGCCCTTATGGCAGTTGAGCCTTTCTTAATTTTCCATAAGGATAGGGTATCTTTGCGTACTAATCCTTCCTTTATGCCTAAAGTGGTTTCTAGTGTGGCTTTAAACCAAACTATTCATTTGCCTACTTTTTATGCAAACCCCAAAATAAAGGGAAAAGATTTTGCACACTTTGGATATACACAGGCAGTTACGATATTATTTGAGCAGAACTAAAGGGTTCAGGCAGTCTCAGCAGTTATTTGTTTCATTTGCTTTGGGTTCTCAGGGCAAGCCTGTGTCAAAACAAACTATTTCTAAGTGGATTGGGTTTTGTATTGCTTTCTGTTATTCCCATCATGGTAAGGAGATTCCAGCTGGGATTAGGCCTCATTCCACTAGGGCTACTGCCACTTCTACAGCTTTTTAAGGGGTGGCAACTAAAGATATTTTGGAGGCAGCTACTTGGAGTTCAGTGCATACTTTCTCTAAGCATTACCACCTTCCACTTTACTCTAAATCTAGGGCTGGTTTTGCCACTGCTATTTTACAGGGCATTTTGGCAGCTCCTACTGCTTTATAGTTTTGCCATCCGCCCTTACCTCTGCTTTGGGATCCTACCCAAGTGTAAGGACTGCAGCAATGTGAGATGAAGAACATAGTACAGTTTTGTACCTACCATAAATGTAGATGTTACTGAGTTACTGGACAAAGGGTTGTCTTTCTCTTCTGTTAAGGTTCATGCTGCAGCAATTTCTGCTCACTATGACTGTGACCCACCATTGTTTTCTCATCCTTTGTTTAAACAATTCCTTAGAGGGCAAAGAATATAAGACCCCCTAGAGCTCCTACTCCTGCTTGGGATCTCAATTTTGTGTTGGAGAAACTCACTCTACAAGCTTTTGAGCCTGCAGCTACTGCCGAGTTGAAATATTTATGATGGAAGACTGCTTTTTTGTTGGCCATTACCTCTGTAGAAGGGTTTCTGAATTACAGGCCCTTATGGCAGTGGAGCCTTTCTTAATTTTCCATAAAGACAGGGTATCTTTAAGGACTAATCCTTCCTTTATGCCTAAAGTGGTTTCTAGTGTGGCTTTAAACCAAACTATTCATTTGCCTACTTTTATGCAAACCCCCAAAATAAAGGGAAAAGATTTTGCACACTTGGATATACACAGGCAATTACGCTTCTATTTGAGAAGAACTAAAGGGTTCAGGCAGTCTCAGCAGTTATTTGTTGCTTTTGCTTTGCGTTCTCAGGGCAAGCCTGTGTCAAAACAAACCATTTCTAAGTGGATTGGGTTTTGTATTGCTTTCTGTTATTCCCATCATGGAAAGGAGATTCCAGCTGGGATTAGGCCTCATTCCACCAGGGCTACTGCCACTTCTACAGCTTTTAAGGGGTGGCTACTAAAGATATTTTGGAGGCAGCTACTTGGAGTTCAGTGCATACTTTCTCTAAGCATTACCACCTTCCTCTTTACTCTAAATCTAGGACTGGTTTTGCCACTGCTATTTTACAGGGCATTTTGGCAGCTCCTACTCCTTAGTTTGCCATCCGCCCTTACCTCTGCTTTGGGATCCTACCCAAGTGTAAGGACTGCAGCAATGTGAGATGAAGAACATAGTACAGTTTTGTACCTACCATAAATGTAGATGTTAGTGTCTTCACTGTTGCAGTCCAGGTTACCCCCAGCCCCTCTTTCTTATCTGGGACTAACGTATACTACCTTTGTGGTGTATTTGCTGGTTAATGGAGGTTTTATTTTTACCTTTTTTGTATGTTTTATTAGCAATATGTATTGCCTACCATTTTTGGGGGCACCTGACATCTGGGGCAAGAAAAACTGAAGAAAATGGCGTCGGCTGCTTCTTGTATACCCCTGATGCACTGACATCAGGGAAGAGGCGACAGCAACCGACGCCAGACCAAGACTTTGGAACTCAGGCCGACTGCGGGCCCGCCTGATGGCAGGATAACCCAAGTGTGATGACTGCAGCAGTGAAGACACTCTAACATCTACATTTATGGTAGGTACAAAACTGTACTTTTGAGGGCTCCTGACATTTGGGGTAAGAAAAACTGATGCAATGGCGTCTGTTGCCTGTTTTTATACCCCTGACTTGACGTCCTGGAAGAAGCGACGGCATCTGACGCAGAAATACTAAGACTCTGGTATTTGGGCCGACTGAGGGCTACCTGCAGGCAGATAACCCAAGTGTGATGACTGCAACAGTGAGTGCACTAACATCTACATTTTTGGTAAGTGTACACAACTGTACTTTATAGTGGCAGCACTAAGATGGAATGGTCTGAAAGCTCCTTTGTTCATCCCCTGATGGAGAATATAGGGCTATGGACTGCTTTGAGGAACTGACACATGTTTCAGTGACCTTTGAAATAGTTCTGGATTACTTGGCTGCTGATTTCAGTGAGACTTGACTGAGGGCATTGACATCTGTGTTCCACCTGCAGATGTTAAGATGGTGGACTTCAGTTGTCCGGTCCAACTCCAGTGTTTTTTTTCCAGCACAAGGGCCACATGTACTGGCATTGCCATCTGCTGACATGCTTGAATGTGGCTATTGTGCAATAGGTGTGACAATCCACCTTTTGATGGGTCTACTCTTTCTGGACCCAAAGTAAACAAAATGTTGACTCCTGGTCAGTGGGAGAAGACCTTTCTTTCCGATATGGATTCACTTTTCCACTCCCCGGAGATCCTAGTCCAGGAATCACCTGGCTGGGAAGTTGTGCAGGAAGTTGGAGTTCTTAACAGTAAAGTCCTGGAGATGCCACCTCCTCTGCCTAGGGATGCCACCTTTCATTGTGGCTAAAACCGGAGTAAAGCCAATGACATCACTCGGTGCGGAACGCCCTCTCTTTCCGTTCCTGCTGCCTCCTTTCAACTGATTTACTATGCTTTTCTGCAAAAAAAAAAAAAAAAACATAGTAAATCAACCGATTTGCAAACTCCGATAGTCTATTTCCTTTTTGAAACAGAATACCGGAGTTTGTACAGTGTTTTCCGGACTACCAGAGAATCAGTTTGATTTCCGGATAGTCCGGGGGAAAAAACTGAGGGGTGGCAACCCCTATCTCTTCCAGGAGGGAATCTAATCATAAACGTGGCCCTGCAGGCAGAGGGGACTGAATAACCAGGAGTTTGCAGACCATTTACAAAAAAAAAACCTTTCACCACACCCGAAGAATTACCTTGACTGCTGCATTCTGGCAAACAGTCAGAGGGGTGCTTGTCTCTGCACCCACAAGTCTGGCACAAAACTTTTGATTCTTGTGTGCTGAACATACTTTCCAAAGTTTATTCTATGCCATTTTCCCTCCTGCTCTCTTGTCAGAAAGTTCCAGATGTCCCACCCAGTCAATGGGAATTTTCAGTAGCAGAAGTTTCCAAGCTGCTAGAAAGTGATCCAACAGGTCCCCGAAGACCAACTGGAATCTTGTCTACTTGAGGTACTTTTTAGTACCCATGAAAGTAGGGGTCCTCAGACCCATTCTGGACCCAAGCCATTTGAATCGGTATGTCAAGCAGGCACAATTCCAGATGTCACACTTCAGTCCAGTTTGCCCCTACCAAGGAAGGATAATTAGATGTGCCCCATATATCTAAAGGGCACACGATCATTTGAGGATAGAAAAGCGTTCGAGGAAATTTGTTTCCTGGTAGGAGCCGATCAGTTTAGAACCCTGCCATTTGGTGTAACCCACACCCACCATTGTGTTGACCAAGATTATGATAGTGGTGTCAACACATCGGCGCTTACTAGGAATCCAGGTTTTCTTGTACCTCAATGATTGGCTCCTTATCGCTACACCTGAGAACTTCTTATCATACCATCTGGACCTTCTGCTTTGGCTGCAGGATGTAGGCCTCAGTCAGTCTGAACAAAAGCCAGCTTGCAGTATCCCAGCAGCGTACTGGATCTCACCTGAACACAAGCTTACAGACTGTAGGACTTCGAATATCCAGGGTGCTTTCCCTACGAGTGGCAACCCAGGTTCTTCAACACCCATGTCCTCCAAGACTGATCCTTTGCCTCTTAGGCCTTATGGGTGTCTACAGTCTTCATGGTCCCACTGGCCAGACTTTTACATGTTTCTTCAGTGAACTTGTGATACAGTGGTCCCAAAGGATGTCCTTTTATTCTCATATTGCAGTATTCATTACAGTAGGGAGGCTGCTGCCAGCAGCGCTGCCATCCAGCCAGTGTACCTAAGTCTGCTCCTAGAGGGTGTTTGTGACATCCCTTGTCAGGACCGTAAACCGATGGAGGGTATAAAAGTGACATCTGCACATGCTCTCCAGAATTTTTCTGCCGCAGTGAACATCTGACTCCTGTTTGCCAGGTAAAAGCAGATTGCATTTTTCAGACTACCGGTTAGTTACCACTCCAGACCTGGCAACAGCTTCAACAGATACAGATAAGTGTCCTGTTGGGTTTTTCTTTGCCTTTTGATTACTGTTAAGACGTACATGTCAGCTAGAAAGGGGAAGTGTGCTTGTGGGAGACAAGTTCCTCACAAGGACATGCACACAAAGTGCATATTTTGCTTAGGCGCGAGGCCCACGACCATACATCCTGCCCCATTTGTAAATATTTCATCCCAAAAACACTTTGCAGCCATCTGGCTGCATTAAAACTGTATTTGGAAAGCCTTGTGCTCTGTATGGAAGGTGGAGTAGGCCCGTCCAATGAGCCGCCGAGAAAGGAGGACAAGAAAATCGGGCCAGAATCCCATGCTGCCCGTCGGGCATCAGAGCAGATTCTTGAGGCTGATGAAAGCCCGGGATCTTCTCAGACCTCCGATGATGTTCATAGTGTTTCACTGTTGCAGTCATTACACTTGGGGTTATCCTGCTGGCAGGCTACCTGCAGTCGGCCAGAGTTCTAAAGTCTAGGTCCGGCGTTGGTTGCTGTTGCCTCTACCCTGACGTCAGTGCGCCAGGGGTATAAAAGATGCAACCGGCGCCATTTTCTCCAGTCTTTCTTGCCGTGCGGTGCCCGAAGCAAAAGCAGTTCGCAAGTGCCGGTCGGCCGACTCCTGAGATTTTCGAAATGGAGTTTCAGAACCGAAGTCTTCAATAAAGCTAAGTACCCCGTTGGGGAAACTTTTTCTTGCTCCAGACCGATGTCAGTAAAAGTTAACAATTGTATTTCTTGTGGGAAGCAAATACCTCATAAAGACTTTCACTCTTACTGTATTCCTTGCCTAGGCCCTGACCACGACATTACTAGTTGTCTGTTTTGTGCTAGATTCAACCAACGCACTATTAAGCGTCTGTTTGATTTTGCTTTACATTACTTTGGCCACAGGTTTAACTACATAATGCCGTCAGAACAACATAAAAAAACGCAAAGACAAAGAAAAGGACATGCATCCGAGGTCCAAAACCGACGACGAAGCCTCTTGTGTAGGCCAGTCGCCGGTTCTCAGTGAGGCGCTTTCGCAGCCCCTGACACCCGCTACCTCAGAGCCACAGGCCATATCCATCTCCCACGTGGAGACACCTAGGCCTCTGGAAACTAAGGTATTGGGCCTTCGGAAACTATTCCCTCAGATGGGTCTGGAGCCGCTGAGCAGGCATCTGCTTCTGAGGGTGTTTTCAGACCTTCACAGCTTACTATCAAGTCCACTGCAGCAGCCAAGGCAAAGTAAAAAAACACCATTAAAGACAAGGAAACAAGTACAGCATTCTCCTGGACAGTCATCCATGCCAAAGAAACGGATGCTTAAAATGGCCCAAGACCTAATTACTTTGATCAGGGGTTCCCATCCCCCTCCTGATAAAAGGCCTACGCAAGACACTGACTATGAGTCCTCTGACCAGGTTTCTATTTCCTCTGATTCCTCTTCAGATCAGGGATATTCTCTCCCTCCTTATGAGGACTCTGATGCAGAAGAATCTATACCTTCAGCCTCTCCACCTGAGGATTATTCTTTTGGGGAAACACTGCATACCATGAGGGAGCATTTCCATTGGGAGAGCCAGGATTGTTTGATTTTGGTGCTTGATATTGTTGTTGATGTTTTGTCTGAATCCAGTCAATCCAGTCTGTCTCCTGATTCTTTACCCCCTGCACCAGTCAAGCCAGACAGGTACTACAGGGTCCCTGACTCTCATAAATTTCTTTACAAAAACCCTGCTGCGGACTAAGAAACAATTTCTCAGGGTCCCAAAGGGGATAAGGCTTCCACTGCTAAAAACCTTGTCCCCTCTGATAGGGATTCCAGAGCTCTGGATAGATGGGGGGAAAAAGTTTCACTTCTGCTACTTTAGCTGTAAGGGCTTTAAACTGCCAGTTTCACATGCTTAAATATCAACGGTACCTCATGTCTTTAAAACAAAATGCTTACAAACTCAAAGTCCAGACAGTAAGGAAATGCAGTATTTATTGCAGGCAGCTGAACAAGTGGGAAAGCATACTCTGCAATGTGGTTTTGATTCATTAGAGGCTTCATGTAGAGCCGCAGTTACAGGCTCTGTCATTCGAAGGCATGCTTGATTGAAAGAACAAAGTTTACCTGAACATCTTAAAGTAAAATTATTGGATGCTCCGCTACAGCATGATACTTTGTTTGGTGTTAAGGCAGAAGGGGTGTTAAAGAAAATGGAGGATAAAGCAAAATCGATGCAGACAGTAAAGGATTTCTTACAGGTTCAGCAGAAACTGGCCTTCAAAAAATTGGTCCTTTCCGGTGTCAGACAGGCCACAAAGAGGCAGATACAGATGCCCAAGAGGCAGATCTCAGCCCCAAGGCTCCTACAGACCTAAACAATGGGGTGCTTCAGCCCCACAAAGGAGGAGAAGACAAATCACAACCTTTTAGGAAACAGTCCCAATGACTTCCCTCTACAAATGCCAAGCACTTGCCTTTTGGCAGCACCCCTAGGGGGAAAGCTAGCACTTTTCTCACAAAATTGGCACACAATTATCCAGGACAAATGGGTACTGAATATTGTTTCTCAGGGTTACGGTTCCAGGTTCCACTTTCACACCCTTCCAAAAGCAAAAGGTATGCCGGACCTGCCACAAAACCAATGGGCAGAGGCACAAAAACAAATTGCTGCTCTCATGGACATGGGAGCTATTCAGAGAGTACCACAGCAAGAACAGGGACAAGGATTTTACTCAAGACTTTTCCTAGTACCCAGAAAGGACAAAGCCTGGAGACCAATACTGGACTTGTCAATCCTAAATACTTTCCTGGATGTTCCAAAATTCCAAATGTTAACACTGCAGCAACTTCTACCCATGCTGGGCAAGAAGGCTTGGCTAGTTACTTTGGACCTCAAGGAGGCATACCTGCATGTCCCAATCAAGACAATCTTGCAGAAGATACCTCAGATTCATAGCTGGCTCAATGCATTACCAATTCTCTGCATTGCCCTTTGGCTTATCTACTGCGCCCAGGATCTTCACAAAATGCCTGGCACCAGTAACTGCATTTTGCAGACGGAGGAATTCAAATATATCCCTACTTGGACGACTGCCTTATTCAAGCAAAGAGCAAGGACATTCTTCTAAAACATCTGGTGTTTGTAAAAAGATTATTAATTTGCCTAGGGTAGACAGTAAACAAAAAGAAATCAAGACTAGTGCCCTCTCAAGAGATAATATTCCTGGCTACAAGCTTAAATATAACTGCCCAGATGGCTTATCACACACCAGACAAAGGCAACTGACTCATTACTTTCAAATGATGGCAACAAAAACCCAGCTCCCTGCAAGAAAAATTCTGCAGGCCCTGGGCTTCATGGCGTCCTGCATTCAACTAATTCCATATGCAAGACTGCATATGAGGAAACTACAATGGTATCTAAAAAGTGTTTGGACTCAACATTGCCACAGCCTGGAAACAGTAATAACTTTAATTCCCTGCCTACAACAGGAGTTTCGAGGGTGGTCCCAGGCCGTCACCACAACAAGGGACAGCCTTTCACCTTACCCACAGCCAGGCAGACAACGGATGCATCGGATTATGCTTGGGGGGGGCACATATGGCAGGAAAATGTATTCAGGGCACGTGGCCCAAGGAACAAATGCATCTTCACATCAATCAGAGATGCTAGCTGTACAGAATGCCCTCACAGCTTTCAAGGACCTACTACATCCAGGACAACTATTAATAAAGACTGACAATACCACAGTTATGTGGTACATAAGCAAGGGGGCACACATTCCTACCCCCTCTGCAGGCAAGCCATGACTTTGTGGAACACAGCACTGACCTATCAAGTACATCTAATTCCTGCCAGGAACGAAAAATACACTGGCAGACGAACTAAGCAGAAATCTCATGGATCCTCACGAGTGGAAACTAAATCCACAGGTTTTCAGCATGATAAGGAAATGGGGACGCCCAGACCTAGATCTTTTTGCCTCCCCTCACAACTGCCATCTACAGAAATTCAGCACAAGAACTTATCACTCACAAGCATGGAAAGTGGATGCGTTATCATTCAGCTGGAAAACCCTGACAGTTTATGCCTTCCCTCCACTGCCTCTTCTTCCCAAGGTGCTCCTAAAAGTCAGACAAGAGAAGCCAAAAATGATCCTGATTGCCCCAGACTGGCCACGCCAGCACTGGTACCGAATCCTAAAGAGCTTGTCTCAAGGCCCAGCCTGGCCTTTACCTCGAATTCCTCATCTTCTGACTCAACAAAACAATCAGATTCTGCACAGATAATATAGCCACTCAGCTGTTATGGATGTCATTTTAGAAGCCAGGAGGCCCAGCACTAGGAAATCTTATACAGAATAATGGAAGAGATTCTGTGCTTGGAACCAGGCACAAGGGCTTGAACCACTTGTTCCAAATATACCTCAGATTTTACAGTACCTAACTGAGACGCTGGACAAAGGCCTATCCTTCTCATCTATTAAGTTCCATGCCTCTGCCATTTCAGCTCATTACAATACGGAACCTCCTATTTTTTCACATCCACTACTAAGACAGTACCTCAGAGGGGCAAAAAACATAGGACCCCCAAGGAGAGCACCAATGCCTACTTGGGACCTCAATTTTGTTTTAGAAAAGCTCACACTGCCTCCTTTTAAACCAGCCAGCACAGCTGATATAAAATTCTTATGGAAAACTGCTCTGCTCCTAGCAATAACTTCAGCAAGAAGAGTCCGTTACAGACATTAATGGCAGTGGAACCTTTCATCATTTTTCACCAGGACAGGCTCTCTCTAAGGACAAACCCAACATTCATGCCAAAGGTGGTTTCCAGTGTGGCTCTTAACCAAACCATTCATTTGCCAACTTTCTATCCAAATCCCCAGAATAAAGGGGAGAGACTTCTGCACGCTTTGGACATGCACTATACACTGAGCTTTTCTAAACACTGGCTTTGCTCCTGCACCTACCCAGCTTAATCCTTCCACTTCCTCTCTATCCATTACTACCTCCTTAATCCTTACCATCTCTACTACCTTAGCCTTGTAAAGTCTACCTCGTATATCAACTTTATAGAAATATGTTATCCCTCACATACTGTAGAACTAAAAAAAAAAAAAAAAAAAAATGTTAACATATTCTGTTCATTATATTTGTTGAGTTGTGCTCTAACCTTATTTTATTACTATGCATATTCACTATATTCTTTTTCTATGTTTCTGTTGTTGTATTGCATTGCCTGACTATGTTTAAACTTTTATAATCATTGGAGCTTTTCTCCCCGGGCCTCTACTGAAAATGGACATACATCCAGCTGGACTAGCCCAGTCAACAAATGTTAAATAAAAAAAATAAATAAAATACACAGACAGCTACAATTCTACTTGGACAAAGCAAAAGCTTTGAGAAAAACGGAGCAACTGTTTGTAACCTATGCTGCAGGATCACAAGGAAAGCCAGTCTCAAAGCAGACAATTTCAAAATGGATAGGACACTGCATTCGCTTCTGTTATGCACAACATGGCAAATCGGTACCTAAGGGCATTAGGCCACATTCTACCAGAGCAGCAGCCACTTCAGCAGCCTTTCTCAGAGTACCAACCAAAGACATTTTAGAAGCTGCAACCTGGAGTTCAGTGCACACTTTCACCAAGCACTACCACTTACCTCTCTACTCTAAATCCAGAGCAGGCTTTGCCAATGCAGTTCTGCATGGCCTGGTAGCCTCTCCTAATCCTATTTATGCCCAGCCACCCAACCTCAGCTTTGGGATTCAACCCAAGTGTAATGACTGCAACAGTGAAGCACTAACCTAGTACAGTTGTGTACCTACCATAAATGTAGATGTTAGTGTATTTACTGTTGCAGTCCAGGTTACCCACCCACCATCCCCCTTTTCATTGCTGGGACTTTTCTGTACTTCTCAACTCTATAACAATCTATGTGGTGTATTTGCTTGTAGATGAAGGAAATGTTTATTTTAGTACATGTATGCTTTTTGGCATAATTTTTTCAGCCTTCCTTTCTGGGGGCACCTGACATCTGGGGCAAGAAAAACTGAAGAAAATGGTGTCTGTTGCATCTTTTATACCCCTGGCGCACTAACATCAGGGAAGAGGCGACAGCAACCGACGCCGGACCTAGACTTTGGAACTCTGGCTGACTGCGGGTAGCCTGCCAGGAGGATAACCCCAAGTGTAATGACTGCAACAGTGAATACACTCTAACATCTATATTTATGGTAGGTACACAACTGTACTTTGTGTTTCACTGTTGCAGTCATCACATTTGGGTGATCTGCCTGCAGGTAGCCCTCAGTCTGCCTGAATACCAGAGTCTTGGGATTTCTGCATCGGATGCTGACGCTTCCATGACGTCAGGACATCACGGGTATAAAACATGCAGCTGAAGCCATTACATCAGTCTTTCTTGCCATGCAGTGTCCGAAGTGAAAGCAGTTCGCAAGTGCCAGTCAGTCGCCTCCTGAAATTTTTGTTTTTCGAGTTTCAGACCGGAAGTCTTCTAAAAGAGAAGTACCCAGTCAGGGATCCTTTTTTCTTGCTCTAACCAATATCAGAAAAAGTTAGTTGTCTTGCTTGTGAAAAGCAAATACCTCAGAGGTTTTCATTCTTACTGCGCCATCTGTTAAGGCCCAGACCACAATGTTCCTCGCTGTCAGTTTTGTGCCTTGTTCAACACCAGTCGTCGGGCTATTTTTGTCGTTCTTTGCACTTCGTGTTTCACTGTTGCAGTCATTACATTTGGGTAATCTTTTGGCAGATTGCCCTCAGTCGGCATGATTAACAGTCTTTGGTCCTGCGTCGGTTGCTGTCCCTTCTTCCATGACGTCAGGGGTATAAAACATGCAGCCGACGCCATTACATCAGTCTTTCTTACTGTGCGGTGCCCGAAGCAGTTCGCAAGTGCTGGTCAGCTGACTCCTGAAATTTTCGTTTAAGTTTCAGAACCGTAGTCTTCAACTAAAAAGCTAAGTACCCGTTGGGGAAACTTTTTCTTGCTCCTTACCAATGTCAGTAAAAATTAATAATTGCATTACTTGTGG
Organism: Protopterus annectens; assembly: GCF_019279795.1. NCBI lineage: Eukaryota > Metazoa > Chordata > Ceratodontiformes > Protopteridae > Protopterus > Protopterus annectens. Next base: position 424,361,162 of record NC_056746.1, read on the forward strand.
AAGCAAATACCTCATAAGGATTTTCATTTGTACTGTATTCCTTGCCTAGGCCCTGACCACAGTGTACCTTGCTGTCGGTTTTGTGCCAAATTTAATCAACGCACTATTAAACGTCTGTATATTTTTGCTTCTAAATATTTTGGCTCACGATTTAATTATCCAGAAATGTTGTCGGTTAGCAATCCGACTACTGGAATACCTAAAAAAAACGCAAAAAGGACAGGCCGAGGTCCAAAACTGACGACGCTTATCCTAAGCCAGTCGCCGGTTTGCCAGTTTGCAAATCCTGAAACCATTTCTCAGGGTCCTAAGGGCATTAAGGCCTCTACTGCTAAAAATCCTGCCTCTTCTGATACAGATTCCAGGGTGCTGGATAGATGGGGTAAGAAGGTTTACAATTCTGCAACCTTGGCAATCAGAGCTTTAAACTGTCAATTTCATATGCTTAAATATCAACATCATATCATGGGACTGCTTTAAACAGAAAATGATAATTTCTGACTGTGTGGAAAATAGATTTAGTGGATTTACTGCATTCAGCTGAACAAGTTGGAAAACATACTTTGCAGTGTGGTTTTGATTCTTTGGAGGCCTCCTGCAGGACTGCTGTAACTGGGTTTGTGCTAAGAAGGCATGCTTTGCTCAGAGCGAACTTTGCCTGATCATGTTAAAGCAAAATTGTTGGATGCTCCTTTACAACAGGACAGTCTTTGGTAATAAGGCTGAAGAAGTTTTAAAAAAGATGGAAGATGAAGCTAAATCTGTGCAAACTCTGAAAGGTTTCTTACAAATGCAACCTCCAAGATTTAGTAGGCACTGGCCTACAAAGAACTGGTCCTTTCCAGTTCCTTCGAGAGCCACTCAAGTCAAACCCAGACATTCCAAAGGCTCCAGGTTTCAGTCACAAGGGACTTTTAGAACAAAACAATGGGGTGCTTCCTCCAAATCTGGAAACAAGGCACCTCCCTATGGTAAGCAGTCTTAATGACTTCCCTTTACACTTACCAAGCACTTATCTTTTGGCCACCCCTTTGGGGGGAAACTGGCACTTCATGCAAGAAACTGGCAACTTATAACCCAGGACAAATGGGTTTTAAATATAGTATCCCAGGTATACAGATTTCATTTCCACACGTTGCCAATGCCAAACGGATGGCCAGACCTGCCCCCAAATCAGTGGGCAGAGGCCCAGAAACAAGTACTGTTTCTCATGAACATGGGGGCTATTCAGCCAGTACCAGAAGAGGAAAAGGGGCAAGGTTTCCATTAAAGACTTTTCCTGGTACCCAGAAAAGACAAATCATGGCATGCAATTTTGGACTTATATACTCATTTCTGACTCAACAGTTACTTCCTATGCTAGGCAAAGATGGCTGGTCGGTAACTCTAGACTTGAGGCTTACCTGCATATCCCAATCAGGGAATCTTGCAGAAGATCCCTCCGCTTCAAAGCAGGCTACTTGCATTACCAGTTCTCTGCACTGCCCTTTGGCTTATCTACTGCGCCCAGGGTCTTCAAGTGCCTGGCTCCAGTAATTGCATTTTGCAGACAAATATTCAAATATATCCATATTTGGACAATTGTCTAATTCGGGCAGAAAACAGGGACATTCTTCTAAAACCTCTGGCATTTGTAAAAAGGGTTCTAACTTGTCTTAGGGTACACAAACGAAAAGAAATCACAACTGGTACCCTCTCAAAAAATTGCATTCCTGGGTGCAAGCTTGAATACAACTGCCCAGGTGGCTTATCTTACGCCAGAAAAGCAAATTCATTTGGTAACTTCAAAACAGGTGGCCACAAAAACCTTGCTCTCTGCAAGAAAAATTCTGCAAGCCTTGGGGTTCATGGCCTCATGCATTCTTCTAATTCCATATGCAAGACTGCATATGAGGAAACTTCAGTGGTACTTGAAAAGTTTATGGAGTCAGCACTGTCACAGCCTGGCAACAATGATTCCTATCATACCTTGCCTGCAACTAGAGTTCCTATGGTAGGCGGAGGCCTTCCACCAAAACAAGGGACTGCCATTCACTCCACCCCCTGCCGCCCAAACTCTAACTACAGACGCATCAGCCTATGCTTGGGGGCTCATCTGGCAGGGAAGTGCATTCAGGGCAAATGGAGCCCAAATCAAATGCACCTTCAAATCAATCAAAAAGAGATGCTAGCTGTATAGAATGCACTGACAGCCTTCAAGGACTACTTTCATCCAGGACAATTAATGATGGACACCACCACAGTTATGTGGTACATAAACAAGCAAGGGGGTACACACTCCTACCCCCTTTGCAGTCTAGCCATGGCATTGTGGATCACTGCCTTTATTTATCAGATACAGCTACAAGCTCAATTCCTGCCAGGAAAGCTGAATACTCTGATAGATGAAATAAGCAGAAATCTCATGGACCCACACGAATGGAAACTGGAACCACGGATTTTCAACATGTTGACATGCAAATAGAGTCAATCTATTTGCCTCACCCCAGAACTATCAGTTGGACAAATTCTGCACAAGAATTCATCACAAAAAAGCCTGGAAAGTGGATGCTCTATCATTCAGCTGGAAAAACTTATCAGTCTATGCTTTTCCCGCTCTGCCTCTGCTCTCCAAAGTTCTACTAAAAGTCAAACAGGATAAACCAAAAAAGATTTTGACTGCTCCAGACTAGCCTCGCCAACACTGGTACCCACTCCTGAGCAATGTGTCACCTTCCACTGTGGCACCTGCCTCAGACACCTTACCATGTCAGCAGAACAACCAAATTCTACACACTCCGCTCCAAACTTTGAATCTTGCAGTGTGGCTAATCACCTAAATTCACCCTTAGCATCCCTCAGCAAACCTGTGATGGATGTCATTTTGGAGGCAAGGCCTAGTACTAGAAAATCTTGTGCTGACAAATGGAAAAGATTTTGTGCCTGGAATCAGTCATAAGGGATAAGCACAGCAGTGCCCAATATTCCTCAGATTTTACAATACTTAACTGAGATGCTTCACAAGGGCCTGTCCTTTTCTTCCATAAAAATCCATGCCTCAGCCATTTCAGCTCATAACACAGAGCCTCCCCTCTTCTCTCATCCTCTGCTAAAGCAGTATCTCAGAGGGGCCAAAAACTTAAGACCAGCCAGGAGAGCTCCAACCCCTGCCGGGGACCAACTTTGTATTTGAAAAATTTACTCTTCCTCCTTTCGAGCCAGCTGCTACTGCAGACTTAAAATTTCTCTCTTGGAAAACAGTTTTCCTTTTAGCAGTCACTTCAGCTAGAAGGATTTCCGAATTACAGGCTCTTATGGCAGTGGAGCCTTTCATTATTTTTCATGTGGACAGGGTGTCTCTCAGGACCAATCCATCCTTCATGCCTAAGGTGTTATCCAGTGTGGCTCTTAATCAAACCATTCATTTGCCATCTTTCTTTCCCAATCCACAGAACAAGGGGGAGCGGATTCTGCATTCATTGGATGTATACAGACAGCTAGATTTTACTTAAACGGAACAAAATCTCTAAGAAAATCTGGTCAACTACTGGTGGCATTTGCTGCAGGGACAGAGGGAAAGGCCATTTCAAAGCAGACCATTTCCAAATGGATAAGCCATTGTATTTGTTTCTGCTATATGCACCATGGTAAAACTATCCCCCAGGGGATCAAATCTCATTCCACTAGGGCTGCATCTATTTCTACAGCCTTTCTCAGAGGTGTTCCTACCAGAGACATTCTAGAAGCTGCTACCTGGAGCTCAGTTCATACGTTCACCAAACATAACCATTTACCTCTCTCCTTTGAATCCAGAGCTGGCTTTGCCACTGCTGTCCTGCAGGGCCTTATAGCTGGTCCTAATGCTGTATAAATTCATCCTCCCAACCATAGCTATGGGAATCTACCCAAATGTAATGACTGCAACAGTGAAACACGAAGAACATAGTACAGTTGTGTACACTTACCATAAATGTAGATGTTAGAGTATTCACTGTTGCAGTCCTGTATGTCCTTCATGGATGCATCTGCAGTCATAACTGGGTTGTCCTGTCGTCAGGCAGCCCTTCAGTCGGCCGGATTCCAAAGTCCGGGTCCGGCTTCGGCTGATGTCGCACTTCACCCGACGTCATCTCTGTTGGTCTTCGGGTATAAAGGCATCAGCCGACGCCATTTTCCTCAGTCTTTCTTGCGCGTGGCCGAAGCAGAAGCTGTTCGCAAGTGCGGTCGGTCGGATCCAGAGATTACTTCTACGAATACTACTTGAAGACTTCTAAAGCTAAGTACCCGTTGGGGACTCTTTCTTGCCTCAGCCGATGTCAGAAAAGTTAATAATTGTTTAACCTGTGGGAAACAAATACCTCATAAAGATTTCCACTCTTACTGTCTGCCTTGTTTAGGCCCAGCCCACGACGTAGCAGCCTGTTCGGCCTGTGCTTCTTTCAACCGACGAACGCTTAGGCGTCGGTCGGAGTTTGCAGAACAGTTTTTCGGTTCTGATTTTGCGTACATTATGCCGTCGGATCCTCCGACTACCCAATCTGCCAAAAAACGCAAAGATAAAGACCGACACTCGCGGTCCGCAGTTTCGGCTGAAACCATGGTTAAGCAAACCGCGGGTGTCTCGGTTTCGGCCGAAACCGAGAAAACTGATCAAAGTACAGCTGAACCGATCTCTACAACTGAGGCCCCTGCTACCACTCTTGAATCGGCCTCAGAGATTTTATCCACTACGGTGGTTGCCACTGACTTATCAGACACCATCCTTGGATGTTTCTACCCCAGCACGTGGTGCTGCTAGGCCTCCAGCAGCAATGTCCATTAAGGCCTTCGCCAGGGCTAAAGCAGCCAAAACTACTAAAACAGTGCCTGTTAAACCCCCCACTACCAGGCCCTCTTCTAGTTCTCAAATGCTTACTTTGGCAGAAGATTTAATCTCATTAATTAGAGGATCTCAATCTCACCCAGACAGGGCCTCTCAGCCACCAGAGAAGAGACCTAGGGCAGAGCCCCCTGAGCCAGTGTCCTCTGATGATTCTGCTGATGAATCAGACATAACTGATCAGCCAGAGGCTCCTTTCTCCAATTTTGAAGATTCTGATGCTGAAGAATCCATTCCAGCTGCTTCCCCACCAGAAGAATTCTCCTTTGGGAAACCTTACATGCCATGCGAGCAGTTCCAATGGCAGCAACAGGATTTTCAGACTCCAGAAAGAGACTTAGGACCTTTCTGCACCTTCCACAACACAGGCCCTTAGCTATACCTCCTGTTCTCTCTGTGGTGGATGATGCTTTCAATGATGTCTGCTCCGCTCCAGATTCTTTACCCCCAGCCCCTGCCAAACCAGACAGATTTTACAGGGTGCCAGATACTCATCACCACCTTTACAAGGCCCCACTTGCAGACCCCGAAACTATATCCCAGGGTCCCAAGGCAGTAGCCGCGACCATAGCTAAAAACCCTATTCCTTCTGAAAGGGAAGCAAGGTCTCTAGACAGATGGGGTAAAAAGGTCTACACTTCAGCTACTCTCTCAGCTAGAGCTTTAAACTGTCAGTTCCACATGATACAATACCAATAGTTTATGCTTGATCAGTTAACTAAAAAGCTAACCACTGATGAATCTCTTGATAAGAAATATGTATTAGAAATGGTAAATAACATACAACAGGTTAGTAACCATTCCTTAAAATGTGGCTATGATGCACTGGAGGCTTCATTTAGATCAGCCATGACTGGCACAGTAATAAGAAGGCATGCATGGCTAAAGGAGCAAGCTTTACGGATCATGTTAAAGCTAAGTTGCTAGATGCTCCTATGGATAAGACAAGTTTGTTTGGTACACCTGCCCAGCAGGTTATGAAGAAAATGGAAGAAAAGGCAAAATCTGTTCAAGCGGTTAAAGATTTCTTGCAGGTTCAACCTCCAAGGTTTAGCAGGAACTGGCCTGCCAAAAATTGGTCCTTTCCTGACTCCACAAGATCTCAAAGGGGCAGGAATAGGCGTTCCAGAGGCAGAAACCAACCCAGAGGAGGTGCCTACAGTGGACGACAGTGGCAAGGTAACAACAGAGGCACAGACACAACCACTGCCACTACATCAACACAACCACAGTGACTTAACCCTACATCCGCCTACCAGGGAACAAATAGCAGCTCCTCTAGGCGGAAAGTTAACCTTATTTTCAAAGAACTGGCACTACATAACAAAAGACAAGTGGATTTTACAAACCATAGATCAAGGTTACGGTTCCACTTCCACACTTTACCAGTCAAAGAGGAATGCCAAATCTACCTCCAAATCAAAAAACAGAGGCTCTACAACAGATAATGGAGTTAGCAAACATGAAAGCTGTGGAAAGAGTGCCAACAGCAGAGCAAGGAAAGGGTTCTACTCCAGACTATTCCTAGTTCCAAGAAAGGAAAAAGTTGGAGACCAATTCTCGACCTGTCCACCTTAAACACATACATCATTGTCCCAAAATTCAAAATGCTGACCCTACAGCAACTTCTTCCCATGCTGGGCAAGGAGTGTTGGCTGGTAACTCTAGATCTCAAGGAGGCATACCTGCACGTCCCCATTCGACCAATCTGCAGAAGATACCTCAGATTTCTTGCAGGATCAGAGCACTATCAATTCTCAGCATTGCCCTTTGGCTTATCTACTGCGCCCAGAGTATTCACAAAATGCCTGGCATCAGTGATCGCCCATTGCAGACTACAGGGAATTCAAATTTATCCATACCTGGACGACTGCCTGCTACAAGGGGACAACAAAAGCAAGCTGACAACAGATTTACAAAGGGTCATTTACTTGCTACAAGCACTGGGATACACAGTCAATTTACAAAAGTCAAGGCTGATACCGTCCCAAACAAGGACATTCTTGGGCGCGGAATTGGACACAGTAAAACAAATGGCATTCCTAACTACAGAAAAACAAAAAGAACTCCCTCTTTACTTCTTGGCACTAACAAAACTGAACAAGTTAACAGCAAGAAAAGTACTGCAGGCCTTGGACTTCATGGCATCATGCATAATCTTGGTCCCATTTGCCAGACTACATATGAGAAAACTACAGTGGTACCTAAAGAATTTATGGTCCCAACACAGACACAGCCTAGAAACAGAAATCCCACTAATTCCATGCTTAAAACAGGAGTTCCTATGGTGGGCTCAGGCATGCCAGTCAAACCCAGGCCTACCCTTTCGCAGATGTCAAGCAAGCCAGACCATCACAACAGACGCTTCAGACCTAGGATGGGGGGCCCACATACTGGACAAATGCGTGCAAGGATTGTGGACACAGGATCAACTTCACCTGCACATCAACCTAAAAGAAATGCTGGCAGTAAAACTGGCAATCCAAAAGTTCAGACCATTTCTCAAAGAGGGCCAGTTGATGATAAGGACAGACAACACCACAGTCATGTGGTACATCAACAAACAGGGAGGCACTCATTCATACCCCTATGCAGAATGACTTTGGAGCTGTGGACCCTGGCACTCAGCTACAACATCCAGTTACAAGCAATGTTTGTACGGAAAGAAAATACTCTAGCAGACATATTAAGCAGAACCACATCGGATGCCCACGAATGGAAGCTGCACCGGACATCTTCAAGACCATCTCAAAGAAATGGGAATGCCTCAGATAGATCTATTAGCATCACCTCTCAATCACCAGCTCAAAAATTCTGCACAAGGACATTCCACCCACTAGCATGGAAAGTGGATTCGCTCTCCTTCAGCTGGAAAGGCCTAACAGCATATGCATTCCCACCTCTTCCATTGATACACAAAGTACTACTAAAAATCAAGGAAGAACGTCCAAGGATAATCCTGATGGCTCCAAACTGGCCAAGACAACACTGGTACCCACTGCTGAGGAGCATGTCTCGCAACAATATGTGGCCAATACCCTAATGCCTTTGATGTTAACTCAGAACAACTACAGCATCATGCATCCAAACCTAAAAAGCGTTGCAACTGACTGCATGGAACATCACATAGCAGCAGCTAGTCCAGAACTCTCCCAAAGAGTTAAAGACATTATTCTTGAAGCACGCAGACCTTCAACAAGAAGGAACTATGCTGGAAAATGGAAAAGGTTTGTCATCTGGAGTACTGAAAGAGGAAAAGATGTGTCAAACATAGATATGCCTAACATTCTGGAGTATCTGGCCGAACTTCTTCATTCAGGCCTGTCCTACTCCTCCATCAGGATACATGCATCAGCTATTTCAGCAGAATACAGCTTTGATCCACCTGTTTTTTCGCACCCTTTGCTCAGGCAGTTCCTCAGAGGAATCAAGAATGTAAAACCTCCAAGGAAACCACCATTACCAGCTTGGGACTTAAACTTTGTGCTAGAAAAGTTGACACTATCACCCTTTGAACCAGCAGCAACAGCAGACCTACAACACCTGTCATGGAAAACTGCCTTCCTACTGGCAATTACTTCTGCAAGGAGGGTTTCAGAACTACAGGCATTAATGGCAGTGCAACCCTTCCTAATCTTCCACCAAGATAGTGTCCATGAGGACTAATCCTACATTTATGCCTAAGGTGGTATCCAGAGTGTCTTTAAACCAGGCAATCCACCTACCTACCTTCTTTCCCAACCCACAAAACAGAGGGGAAAGAATACTGCATACCTTGGATGTACATAGACAGCTACACTACTACTTGGACAGAACAAAAAGTAGCAGAAAGACTGACCAACTTTTTGTAGCCTATGAACAGGAAGGGAAGGAAAAGCTATTCCCAAACAGACAATCTCCAAATGGATAGGAAATTGCATACGATTCTATTACTCCTTCCATGGAAAACCAATTCCACAGAACATAAGGCCTCATTCTACAAGGGCAACAGCCACTACCACAGCCTTCTTACGAGGAGTGGCAACCAAAGACATTATTGAGGCGGCTACTTGGACCTCCGTGCATACATTTGCCAAGCATTATAATTTGCCTCTATATTCCAGATCCCGAGCAGGGTTTGCCACTGCTGTACTGCAAGGGATCCTAAACACACCATAATCTACTTTTCTCCTCCTCCCCTAGTTGGCTATGGTATTCTACCCAGTTATGACTGCAGATGCATCCATGAAGGACATAGTACAGTTTTGTACCTACCATAAATGTAGATGTCCGAACTGGATAGCATCTGCAGTCAGGATTACCCTCCCTCCTTCCCCTCTGTGGTACTCCTAGGGTGTTTACCCTCCTAATAGCTAGCTGTTGGGGAGTCTTTATGGTGTATTTGTTTGTATATATGTACATACATGCTTATTTTTGTGTTTACCTCTATCTTTTTGGAAACATTGGCATCTATCCAAATTTTAGCCTTCAAGAGGGCTACTGGCATCTGGGGCAAGAAACACCGAGGAAAATGGCGTCGGCTGATGCCTTTATACCCGAAGACCAACAGAGATGACGTCGGGTGAAGTGCGACATCAGCCGAAGCCGGACCCGGACTTTGGAATCCGGCCGACTGAAGGGCTGCCTGACGACAGGACAACCCAGTTGTTATGACTGCAGGTGCTATCCAGTTCGGACATCTACATTTATGGTAGGTACAAAACTGTACTTTACCCTCCCTCCAACCCTGTTTTTTCTCTTTCTATACTTGTACTTTCCTTTACTATGCTTAAAAGCCTTTTTTATGTATTTGCTTTAGTTTGGAGATGTATATTTTTGTGTTTTTAATTAAATATTTGGCTCCCCATTTGGGGGGCACCTGACATTTGGGGCAAGAAAAACTGATGTAATGGTGTCAGCTGCATGTTTTATACCCCTGACAATCATGGAAGAAGGGACAACAACTGACGCAGGACCCAAGATTTTGTTGATCAGGCCAACTGAGGGCAACCTGCCAGCAGATTACCCAAATGTAATGACTGCAACAGTGAATGCACTCTAACATCTACATTTCTGGTGAGTGTACACAACTGTACTTTCTCTGTATTCCGAAATGGCTTTCAGAAGCTATCAGTGCCGATCTTCCGAAAAAAACGTAAGGAGAAAGAGACCGACTTGCATAGGCCGGTACTCAGTGAGTTGCCTTCGCAGCCCCTGATACCCACTTCTACACATTCGCAGGCCTCTGCCGAGACCCTTTTGGAGTCCAGTATGCCACGAGTTGCTTCTTTGACACTGGAACCTGCGGATGTCTCTACCTTGGATGGGCTGGAGCGTCTGTTCAGGCACCGGCTTCTGATGTTCGTATTTAACAGACATCTTCGTTTTTGACTAAAACTACCTAGTTTCTCAGGCCTAGAAGTTCACACTTCGCCTAGAAAACCAATGACCAAAGTGCATGCTCAAGCTCACATGCCACTGAAACAAATGATTAGAATGGCTGAAGACCTAATAACTTTAATTAGGGGAAGCCAGCCTTCCCCAAGGATTGATTTTCCTTACGATTCTACAGACCATGAGCCCGATGACTCTGATCCCTCTGATTACCAGGACATTCCCTTATCCTACCTATGAGGATTCAGATGCAGAGGATTCCATCCCCTCTGCCTCCCCTCCAGAGGACTTTTCTTTTGGTGAAACCTTGCATACCTTAAGAGAGCATTTCTGCTGGGAATGCCAGGACTACCCACAGTCCAAAAAGAGACTCAGAGATTTTTTGACTTGCCTCAGCACAGGCCTCTAGCTATACCCCTTGTTCTGGAGTTTGTAGATGTCTTCTTTAAATCCAGCCTTACCACTGATACCTTGCCTCCAGTGGCCAGGAAACCTGACGGGTACTACAGAGTACCTGACTCCCACACGTTTCTCTTTAAGACTCCTACTGTGGATCAAGAGACCATTTCCCAGGGACCTAAAGGCATTAAGGCTACAATAGCCTAAAGCCCTTCAGACATGGACTCTAGGGCTTTAGATAGATTGGGTAAGATGATGTATATCTCTGCTACTCTTGCCATCAGGACTTTAAATTGCCAGTTTCATATATTAGTGTCAGCAACATATGGAGCTAATTAAACAGAAAATTATGGTGATTCCTGATAGTGCAGAACGTAAAGATTTACAAGAGTTAATGCATTCTGCTAACCAAGTTGGGAAACCTGCTTTGCAATGTGGTTTTGATGCCTTAGAAGCATCTTGCAGGGCTGCTGTCACTGGGCCTGTTCTTAGAAGGCATGCTTGGCTTAAAGAACATCTTGCCAGACTGTCAAATCAAAATTGGTAGATGCGCCACTAAATCAAGAACACCTGTTTGGCAATAAAGCAGAAACCCTCAAAAAGATGGAGTAAAAAGCTGACTCTGTGCAAACTTAAGTATTTCATACAGGTACAGCCACCTAGATTCAGTAGACATTAGCCTTCAAAAAACTGGTCCTTTCCAGTCCCTCCCAGACCTTCAGTCCTAACCCAGGGCCAGCATACTATCACGATTAGTCTTAGGGTATGTACAGATCTAAGCAGTGGAGTGCTCCCACCTATAAAACAGGGAGTAGTAAGCCAACATCCTATGGTAAAATCTCACAATGACTTAGCCTTTATTCTTTTAAGCCTTACCCAAGTACTTGCACCCTTAAGAGGAAAACTTGCCGTACATGCAAAAACCTGTGAGTACATCACCCAGGACAGATGGGTCTTGATCATTGTATCCCAGGGATACAGATTCTACTTCCACTCATTGCCAACCCCAAGCGGATGGCCAGACCTCCCCCCAAACCAGTGGGCAGAGGCCCAAAAGCAAGTACTTTCTCTTCTCATTATCAAGAGCATTTGACTGTCCCAGTGGAGCATAGGGGACAAGGTTTTTACTCCAGATTGTTTCTGGTCCCCAGGAAAGAAACCTTGGTGCCCTATCCTGGATCTGTCTATTCTCAACACCTTCCTGGTGGTTCCAAGGTTCAAGATGCTTACTCTCCCAAGAGCTACTTCCTATGCTAGCCAAGAACTGGCTAGCCACCCTAGACTTAAAAGAAGCTTATCTGCACATCCCCATAAGGGAATCTTGCAGGAAATACCTATGTTTCAGATCAGGCTCTATGCATTATCAATTCTCTGCACTTCACTTTGGCTTATCTACTGTGCCCAGGGTATTCACAAAATGCCTAGCTCCAGCCATTGCAAATTTCAGGCAGAGAAAAATTTAAATTTACATATACTTGCACGATTGCCTGGTGCAGGCAGTCAGAATTACTACTCCAGCACCTGACATTTGTAGAGACTTTAACTTCACTGGGGTACACCATCAACAAAAAGACATTGCATCAGGTACCCAGCCAACAGATTGTATTCCTGGGCGCAAGTTTGAACGCAACTTCCCAGATGGCGTTCCGCATTCCAGAAAAACAAATGTATTTGACAAGCTACTTCAATTTACTGGCTACCAAAACCCAGCTATCTGCAACAAAAATACTGCAAGCCCTAGGGTTCATGGCCTCTTGTATTCTACTAATTCCATATGCAAGACTGAATATGAGGAAACTTCAGTGGTACTTAAGTCTCTAGTGTCAACTTTCTCAGGACTTGGAAACAATGATTCCTATCGTTCCTTGCCTAAGGGCAGAGTTTCTTTGGTGGGTTGAGGCCTGCTACCACAACAAAGAACTCCCTTTCACTATCCCCTGCCGCCCAAACCCTAACAGACTATGCATGGGGGGCTTACATGGCAGGACAAGGTATTCAAGGCAAATGGAGCCCAAAGCAAATACATCTGCATATCAATCAAAAAAAAATGTTAGCTGTACAGAATGCTCCGATAGCCTTCAAATGCCTTATTCTTCCAGGGCAACTATTGATAAAGACAGAACACCACAGTTATGTGGTAAACTAAACAAGTGGGGGGAAACCCATTCCTACCGACTTTGCAGGTTAGCCATGGCTCTGTGGGGGGCACAGCCTTGAGCAACCAAGTGCACCTACAAGCTTAATTCCTGCCAGGCAAACTAAATTCACTGACAGATGACTTGAGCAGAAATCTAATGGACCCACATGAGTAGAAACTGGAACCCAAATCATTCTAGCTGCTGATCCACAGGTGGGGGGGGGGGGCGGCACCGGAGGTGGACCTCTTCGCTTCCTCTCAGAACTTTCAATTGAGCAAATATTGCACCAGAACTCCCCACAGCCAAGCATGGAAAGTGGATGCTCTGTCCTTTACATGTGGAAAACCCCTCAATCTATGCCTTTCCCTTGTGCCCCTCCTCTCGAATGTTCTACTAAAGATCAAACAGGGCAAGCCAAGGGCAGTCATGATTGCACCAGACTGGCCACGCTAGCACTGGTACCCACCTTTGTGCAGTCTGACAGTACTGCCACCTTGGCACCTGCCTCAGACCCCCCTCCCTGCTGTCCCAGCAGGAGGGCCAGATTTTGCATCCTCAGTTACAAACCCTGAACCCTCAGTGAACAGATGCTGGATGTCTTCCTTGAGGCAAAAAGGCCTACTACTACAAAATCCTATTCAGAAAAGTAGAAAAGATACTGTTCTTGGGGCCAGTCTCAAGGAATGGGCACAAATGTGCCCAGCTTACCTCGTACTAGATTACTTAACAGAAATGTTCCACAAAGGCCTATCCTTCTCTTCAGTTAAGATTCATGCCTTTGCCATCTCTGCTCATTATAATACTGAGCCACACCCCTATTCTCTCATCCTCTGGTCAAACAGTTCTTGAGAGGAGCCAGAAGTTTAAGACCTCCCACTCCAGCCTGGTACTTTAACTTTGTATTGGGGAAAAACTCACGCTTCCTTTCACCCTTTGAACCTGCTGCTTCAGCAGAATTAAAAATGTTCATCGTGCATACAGCTGCAGTCATAACAGATGGGTTCTCCTGCTGTCAGGCGGGTCCTCGGTCGGCCGAATTCCAAAGTCTAGGTCCGGCGTCGGTTGTCGTCGCCTCTTCCCTGACGTCAGAGCGACAGGGGTATAAAAGAACCAGCCGACGCCATGTTCTTCAGTCTTTCTTGCCGCGCGGTGCCCGAAGCAGAAGCAGTTCGCAAGTGCCGGTCGACCAGCTCCTGAGATTACGAAAAATTTGGAAAACCGAAGTCTTAAAAGCTAAGTACCCCGTTGGGGAAACTTTTCTTGCCTCAGACCGATGTCAGACAAAGTTAATAATTGTATTTCTTGTGGGAAGCAAATACCGCATAAGGATTTCCATTCCCTCTGTATACCTTGTTTAGGCCCAGACCACGACGTCTCGGTCTGTCACTGTTGTGCTACATTCAACAAACGCACTATTAAGCGTCGGGCGGAGTTCGCCCTGCATTATTTTGGGAAAGCATTTAACTATACCATGTCGTCGGATACTCCGACACCGGTTTTGTCTAAAAAACGCAAAGCCAAGGACCGACACCCGAGGACCGCGGCCTCTACCGACACCACGCCAAAGCCGACTACACGTGGTCCGGTTCTCAGTGAGGTGCCTACGCAGCCCCTGACTACCGACGACACATCTTTGGCGGTGTCTCCTGTACCAGTCGCAGGCTCCTCGCCCACACCCAGACTACAGATACCGAAGCCACTCTTGGCGTTGAAACACAGAATGTGGACAGGTCCACCTCCACTCAAGGTGTCTTCAGACCTTCCTCTTCTTTCTCCATCAAGGCTTTCACCAAGTCTAAAGCAACCTTGCACCCTAAGAGACCAGTTACACAGGGCCCATCTCCAGGCCCATGCCTAAGAGACAGATGCTTAAAATGGCTGAGGATTTAATTACTCTAATCAGAGGTTCTTGGCCACCTCCGGACAAAAGGCCCAGAGTGGAGGAAGATTCCCCCTCCTCTGATCAGGGATCCATTATTTCAGAACATTCTGATGATCAGGAACAGGCTTTACTCCCCTTTTGAAGACTCTGATGCAGAGGAGTCTATTCCTTCTGTATCCCCCCCTGAGGATTTCTCATTTGGGGAAACTTTGCATACCTTAAGGGAACACTTCCACTGGGAAGGCCAGGAATATACAGATTCCAAGAAAAGGCTCAGGGAATTTCTTTTGTTACCCCAGCACAGGCCTCTGGCTATACCTCCTGTCTTGGACATCCTAGATGATGTTTACTAGGAGGCCTGCCTTAACCCGGACTCTCTAACTCCAGCTCCAGTTAAGCCTGACAGGTACTACAGGGTTCCTGACTCACACCAATTTCTTTACAAAAGCCATGCTGCTGATCTAGAAACCATCTCACAGGGACCCAAGGGAGTTAAGGCTTCCATTGCCAAAAATCCATTGCCTTCCGAGAGAGATTCCAGATCCTTAGAAAAGTGGGGGGAAAAGGTATATACCTCGGCTACCTTAACCATGAGGGCCTTAAACTGTCAGTTTCATATGCTAAAATACCAACAGTTTCTGTTATCTCAATTGAAAAGTAAAATGTCACAACCTGAACAACCAGACTTGAAGGAGTTGCAGGATTTGATGCATAGTGCAGAACAAGTGGGTAAACATAACTTACAATGTGGTTTTGATGCTCTAGAGGCCTCATGCAGAGCTGCTGTTACAGGCTCAGTCATACGCAGGCATGCTTGGCTCAAGGAACAAACCTTGCCTGATCATGTCAAAGCTAAATTACTAGACGCCCCTCTTCAAAAGGATGTACTATTTGGGGCAAATGCTGAGGAAGTATTATGGAAAATGGAGGAAAAAAGCTAAATCAATGCAAACTGTGAAAGAATTTCTGCAGGTTCAACCACCACGTTTTAGTAGAAATTGGCCTTCCAAGAACTGGTCCTTTCCTGCCACGGACAGACCCCAAAGAGGCAGATACAGGCGCCTGAGGGGCAGAGGACAACCACAAGGATCGTACAGAGGCAGACAATGGCAAGCTCCTACACCAAGAGGTGGTGAGGATAACTCACAATCTTTCAGAAAGCAAACCCAATGACTTTTCCCCTTTGCAGGCCAACCAGGGCTCAAATGGCAGCCCCCTTAGGAGGAAAGTTGGCACTATTCTCAAAAAATTGGCATGTCACAAAGGACAAATGGATCCTGGACATTATAAACAGAGGCTACAAATTCCACTTTCATACCCTTCCAAAAATGAGAGGCATGCCAAAACTGCCACACAATCAAAGGGCAGAGGCGCAAATTTCAGCTCTTATAAACATGAAAGCTATTCGAGAGGTACCTACACACGAACAAGTTCAAGGTTTTTATTCCAGGCTATTTCTGGTGCCAAGGAAGGGAAAAGATTGGAGACCTATTTTGGATCTTTCCATCCTAAACACATTCCTACTCGTACCAAAATTCAAGATGCTCACTCTACAGCAACTTCTTCCCATGCTGGGCAAGGAGTCTTGGCTGCTAATACTGGACCTCAAGGAGGCATACCTGCATGTCCCAGTCAGACAAAATTGCAGAAGATACCTCAGATTTCTTGCAGGTTCAACCCATTATCAATTCTCTGCATTGCCCTTTGGCTTATCTACTGCGCCCAGAGTATTCACGAAATGCCTGGCATCAGTAATTGCCTACTGCAGACTTCAAGGGATACAAATATACCCTTATTTGGACGACTGCCTGATCCAAGCGGACAGCAAGCACATTCTTCTGAAACATCTGGCTTATGTAATAATGTTATTAAACTCTCTGGGATACACAGTCAACAAAGAGAAATCAAGGCTAATACCCTCTAGAAATATAATTTTCCTGGGTGCCAATTTGGACACAAACACCCAGATGGCCTACCTCACGCCAGAGAAGCAGGGGCAACTAATTCAATATTTCAAAACACTGGCGAATTGCACCAGGCTGACTGCAAGGAAAATCCTGCAGGCTCTGGGATTCATGGCATCTTGCATCTTGCTAATCCCATGTGCAAAGCTGCATATGAGAAAACTACAATGGTACCTAAACATATGGTCTCAACACAGCCACAGTTTGGAAACAATAATACCACTACTTCCATGTCTGCAAAAGGAATTTCTGTGGTGGGCTCAAGCATGTCAAGCAAACACAGGTCTTCCATTCAGCAAGCCTCAAGCAAATCAAGTCATCACAACAGACGCCTCTGACTACGCCTGGGGGGCGCACATGACAGACCGGTGCATTCAGGGCAAATGGTCCCAAAAAGAAAAGCACCTTCACATCAATCAAAAGAAATGCTAGCAGTAATAAATGCTATTATAGCTTTCAAGGACCTTCTACAACCAGGTCAACTATTGATAAGAACGGACAACACCACAGTTATGTGGTACATAAACAAGCAGGGAGGAACACATTCCTATCCCCTATGCAGACTGGCCATATCACTTTGGAACATGGCCATGGACTTACAAATGGAACTACAAGCACAGTACTTGCCAGGCAAGGAAAACACGCTGGCAGACAACCTAACCAGGAATATGACAGATCCACACGAATGGATGTTGCATCCAAAAGTTTTTACAGAAATAATCCAAGAATGGGAAAGGCCAGACATAGATCTCTTTGCCTCCCACAAAAATCATCAATTGACAAAATTCTGCTCGAGGACCTTCCACCCAAAGGCCTGGAGAATGGACGCTCTCTTTCAGCTGGACATCAATGACAGTTTATGCCTTCCCGCCTCTTCCTCTGCTGCCCAAGGTCCTATTGAAGACCAGAGCAGACAGACCAAAGATGATCCTCATTGCTCCGGACTGGCCAAGGCAACACTGGTACCCACTCCTGAGGAGCCTGACTCATTCCCCTCCATGGACCCTGCCTCTAATGACTCTTCTTCTGACTCAGCACAGCTTCAAAACTCTTCACAGTCAGCTAAAAACACTCAATCTAGCCGCATGGAAGATTCCTTAGCATCACAGCAGGCCCTACTCTCCAAGGAGGTGCAGGATGTCATTTTGGAGGCCAGAAGGCCATCAACTAGAAAAGCTTACTCTGCAAAATGGAAACGTTTTTGTCTGGAATGAGAAAAAGGGCCAGAGCCCTGGAAAACTGAATTTACCTCAAATACTACAATATTTGGCTGAACTACTAAGCAGTGGACTTTCGTTCTCCTCCATCAAAATCCATGCCTCAGCCATTTCTGCAGAATACAACACTGATCCTCCTTTATTCTCTCACCCTCTTTTAAGACAGTTTCTCAGAGGGGCTAAGAATTTAAGACCTCCAAGCTAACAACCAATACCTGCTTGGGATCTAAATTTCATTCTGGAAAAACTGACTTTGCCTCCTTTTGAACCAGCTGCTTCATCAGATTTGCAATATTTGTCCTGGAAAACAGCTTTCCTTCTGGCTGTCACTTCAGCTCGTAGAGTTTCAGAACTACAGGCCCTCATGGCTGTCCAGCCTTTTATCATTTTCCATCAGGACAGAGTTTCATTACGAACCAACCCTTCCTTTATGCCTAAAGTGGTATCCAGGGTAGCTTTAAATCAGGCCATACATTTACCTACTTTTTATCCCAATCCTCAAAACAAAGGGGAGAGATTACTACATTCCTTGGACATCCACAGGCAACTGCGTTATTTGGACAGAACAAAGCCTTTCAGAAAATCAGAACAGCTCTTTGTGGCCTATGCGGTAGGAGCTCCAGGAAAGCCAATTTCCAAGCAGACAATCTCAAAATGGATAGCCCACTGCATACGCTTTTACTATTCCTTTCATGGCAAAACTGTTCCTACAGGCATTAGAACTCACTCCACCAGGGCCACAGCCACCTCTGCAGCTTTTCTCAGAGGAGTTCCTACCAAGGATATCTTGGAAGCAGCCACTTGGAGTTCTGTGCATACCTTCTCCAAACACTACAATCTACCACTATACTCCAAATCTAGAGCAGGCTTTGCCACTGCAGTCTTGCAGGGCATTTTGGCTCCTCCTAGTTCCACCTAGTGCCTACCACCCCTTTCTTAGCTTTGGGATTCTACCCATCTGTTATGACTGCAGCTGTATGCACGATGAACATAGTACAGTTTTGTACCTACCATAAATGTAGATGTTAGAGTGCTAATACAGCTGCAGTCCAGGTTTCCCTCCCTCCTTCCCCTCTAGGGGTATTCTTTTATGGTGTATTTGCTTGCAACTACTGTTTTTTGATTATATTGCATTGCATTCCTTCATAATTTTATGTATTGCCTTCCTTATGGGGGCACCTGACATCTGGGGCAAGAAAAACTGAAGAACATAGCTTTGGCTGGTTCTTTTATACCCCTGTCGCTCTGACGTCAGGGAAGAGGCGACGACAACCGACGCCGGACCTAGACTTTGGAATTCGGCCGACCGAGGACCCGCCTGACGGCAGGAGAACCCATCTGTTATGACTGCAGCTGTATTAGCACTCTAACATCTACATTTATGGTAGGTACAAAACTGTACTTTCCTCTCATGGAAAACAGCTTTACTCCTAGCCATCACTTCAGGAAGAAGAGTGTCTGAATTGCAGGCCCTTTTGGCCGTGGAACCCTTCATTATCTTCCATGCGGACAGGGTTCCCTCAGGACTAACGCATCATTTATGCCAAAGGTGGGATATCTAGTGTGGCTTTAAACCAGTCCATTCATTTGCCAACCTTTTACCCTAATCCTCAGAATACAGGGGAAAGGATCCTGCACTCCCAGGACGTGCACAGGCAGCTTAGGTTCTGTTTGGACAGGACTAAACCTTTCTGAAAATCTGACCAGCTGCTAGTCAGTTTTGCTACAGGGACAGAGGGCAAACCATTTCTACATGGCTAGCACACTGCATCCATTTCTTCTGCAAACATCATGGGAAACCTGCCCCACAGGGGATCAGAACACTTTCCAGTAGGGCTACGTCAGCCTCTACAGCATTTCTCAGGGGAGTCCCTGCCTGGGACATCCTGGAAGCTGCAACCTGGAGCTTTGTACACACCTTCACCAAGCATTACCACTTGCCTATCTTCGAAATCCAGAGCTGGATTTGCTACAGCAGTCTTATAGGGCCTGCTTGCCGGCCCTAATGCTTCTTGACTGCCTCCACCCATCCTCAGCTTTGGGAATCAACCCAAATGTGAGGACTGCAACAGTGAAGCACGAAGAACATAGTACAGTTGTGTACACTTACCATAAATGTAGATGTTGGTGTATTCACTGTTGCAGTCCTGGATGTTCTTCGTGTTTCACTGTTGCAGTCATTACATTTGGGTTATCTGCTTGCAGTAGCCCTCAATCGGCCTAAGTCTTGGGTCCTGTCGGTTGCTGTCCCTTCTTCCATGACGTCAGGTTGTCAGGGGTACAAAACATTCAGCCGATGCCATTACATCAGTCTTTCTTGCCATGTGGTGCCCGAAGCAGAAGCAGTTCGCACGTGCCAGTCGGCAGACTCCTGAAATTTTCGTTTTCGGGTTTCAGAACCGAAGTCTTCAACTAAAGCTAAGCACACCATTGAGGAAACCTTTTCTTTCTCCTTACCGATGTCAAAAGTTAATTGCATGACTTATGGAAAGCAAATACCTCATAAAGACTAATTAGTACTGTATTCCTTGCCTAGGCCCTGCCCACGACATACCTTGCTGTTGGTTTTGTGCTTTATTCAGCACACTATCCATCTGTATATTTTTGCTTTTAAATATTTCGGCTCTAGGTTTACAAGAAATGTCATCTGTTAGCCATCCAACTACCGGGATTTTGAAAAAATGCAAAGATAAAGACAGACAGGCTGCCGAGGTCCAAAACTACCGACTACGCTTCTCTTATGCCAGTCGCCAGTACTCAGTGAGGTGCTTTCGCAGCCCCTGATACCCGCTACTTCTTATTCGCAGGCCTCTACTGAGACGCATTTGGAGTCTGGTATGCTGCAAGATGCTTCAACTATGGAACACCCACGGATGTTTCTACCTTGGATGGGTCCAGAGCCGCTGTGCAGGCACCGGCTTCTGAGGGTGTATTCAGGCCTATGGACTTGCATATTAAACTGATGCCTCCTCCTTTACTTAGGCCTAAATCTCAATCCATGCGTAAAAAAAGATGCCCAGACCACATGCTCAGGCCTCTATGCCTAAAAAACAAATAAGAATGGCTGAAGATCTAATAATTCTAATCAGTGGTAGCCACCCCCCCCCCCCTTCTAAGAGGCCTAGGACTGAAATTGATTACGAATGTTCTGATCAGGATTCTGTTTTTTCTGATTCTTCTGATGTGGATTTGCACTTATCTACTTATGAAGATTCTGATGCAGATGACTCCATTCCCTCTGCTTCCCCATCTGAGGATTTTTCTTTTGGGGAAACCTTACATACTCTTAAGGGGACCTTTTCACTGGGAAAGCCAGGATTTTTCTGATTCAAAAAAGAGGCTTAGGGATTTCCTTCTCCTACTTCAGCATAGGCCTTTAGCTATTCCTCCTGTACTAGACATTGTTGCTTTTTCGGAATCTAGTTTGGCCCCTGATTCTCTGCCTCCAGCTTCCAGAAAACCTGACTGATACTAAAGGGTCCCTGAGCCCCACAAGTTCCTTTTTAAAAATCCTATTCCAGATCCAGAGATTATTTCACAGGTGCCCAAGGGCATTAAGGCTTCTACTGCTAAAAATCCTACCCCTTCTGATAGAGACTCCAGGGTGCTGGATAGAGGGGGTAAGAAGGTTTTACACTTCAACCTTGACCATTAGGGCTTTAAACTTCCAGCTTCATATGTTAAAGTATCAGCAACATGTTATTGGACTGCTTAAACAGAAAATGATGATTCCTGACTGTGGAAAATAAAGAATTACAGGATTTAATGCATTCTGCTGAACAAGTTGGAAAACATACTTTGCAATGTGGTTTTGATTCATTAGAGGCATCTTGCAGGGCTGCTGTTACTGGGTCTGTGCTCAGAAGGCTTGCTTGGCTCAAGGAGCAATCTTTGCCTGATCATGTAAAAGCTAAATTGTTGGATGCTCCTTTAAATCAGGACCACCTGTTTGGCAACAAGGCTGAGAAAGTTCTTAAAAAGATGGAAGTTAAAGCTAAATCTATGCCAACAGTTAAATATTTTTTACAAGTTCAGCCTCCTAGATTAGTAGGCACTGGCCCTCTAACAATTGGTCCTTTCCAGCCCCTTCCAGGTCTTCTCAAGCCAAACTCAGACACAGCAAAAACTCCAGGTTTCAGTCCCAGGGGACACAACTATGCAGTGGGGGGCCTCCACTTCCAAATCTGGGAATAATAAGACTCCTCCCTATGGTAAACTGTCTCAATGACTTCCTTTTTAAATTTCCAAGCACTTATCAACTGACTGCCCCTTTGGGGGGAAAGATTGCTCTTCATGCAAAGAATTTGGAACTCATTACCCAGGACAAATGGGTTTTAAATAGTGTCCCAGGGATACAGATTTCACTTCCACACGTTGCCAACAGCAAGCGGGTGGCCAGACCTACCACCAAATCAGTGGGCAGAGGCCCAAAAACAAGTACTTTCTCTCTTAAGCATGGGGGCTATTCAACTGGTACCCAGAAAAGACAATTCATGGCATCCTATCCTGGACCTGTCTACTCTGAACACCTTTTTGGAGATTCCAAAATTCAAGATGCTGACTTCACCAATTACTTCCTATGCTAGGCAAAGTTGCCTGGTTGGCAACACTAGATTTAAAAGAAACATACCTACACATCCCAATCAGGGAGTCTTACAGAAGAGGCCTACGCTTCAAAGCAGACTACATGCACTGTCAGATGTTCATCGTGCATACAGCTGCAGTCATAACAGATGGGTTTTCCTGCCGTCAGGCGGGTCCTCGGTCGGCCGAATTCCAAAGTCTAGGTCCGGAGTCAGTTGTCGTCGCTTCTTCCCTGACGTCAGTGCGACAGGGGTATAAAAGAACCACCCGACGCCATTTTCTTCAGTCTTTCTTGCCGCGCGGTGCCCGAAGCAGAAGCAGTTCGCAAGTGCCGGTCGGCCAGCTCCTGAAATTACGAAAATTTGGAAACCGAAGTCGTCTTGAAAGCTAAGTACCCCGTTGGGGAAACTTTTCTTGCCTCAGACCGATGTCAGACAAAGTTAATAATTGTATTTCATGTGGGAAGCAAATACCGCATAAGGATTTCCATTCCCTCTGTATACCTTGTTTAGGCCCAGACCACGACGTCTCGGTCTGTCGCTTTTGTGCTACATTCAACAAACGCACCATTAAGCGTCGGGCGGAGTTCGCCCAGCATTATTTTGGAAAAATATTTAACTACATTATGTCGTCGGATACTCCGACTACAGTTTTGTCTAAAAAAACGCAAAGATAAGGACCGACACACAAGGTCCGTTGCCTCTACCGACACCACACCAAAGCCGACTACACGTGGTCCGGTTCTCAGCGAGGCGCCTACGCAGCCCCTGACCACCGACGACACTTCATTGGCGGTGTCTCCTGTGCCCGAGGTCGCAGGCTCCTCGGCCCACACCCCGACTACAGATACCGAAGCCACTCCTGGCGTTGAACCTCAAAATGTGGATAGGTCTACCTCCACTAAAGGTGTCTTCAGACCTTCCTCTTCCTTTTCCATTAAGGCTTTCACTAAGTCTAAAGCAGCCATGCATTCTAAGAGACAAGCTACACAGGGCCCATCTCCAGGCCCCATGCCTAAAAAACAGATGCTTAAAATGGCTGAGTATTTAATTTCTCTTATCAGGGGTTCTCAACCCCCACCGGACAAAAGGCCCAGAGTGGAGGAAGAATCCCCCTCCTCTGATCAGGGCTCCATTATTTCAGAGCACTCTGATCAGGAACATTCTTACTCCCCTTTTGAAGACTCTGATGCAGAGGAGTCCATTCCTTCTGTATCCCCCCAGAGGATTATTCCCAACAGTTTATCACAGTTGAGAAACAAAATGTCACAACCTGAACAACCAGATTTGAAGGAGTTGCAGGATTTGATACATAGTGCAGAGCAAGTAGGTAAACATACCTTGCAATGTGGTTTTGATGCTTTAGAAGCCTCATGTAGAGCTGCTGTTACAGGATCAGTCATACGTAGACATGCTTGGCTTAAAGTGCAAACTTTACCAGATCATGTCCAAGCTAAATTACTGGATGCACCTCTGCAAAAAGATGTATTGTTTGGTGTTAAAGCTGAGGCGGTATTAAAGAAAATGGAGGAAAAGGCAAAATCAGTGCAAACAGTGAAAGATTTCCTACAGGTACAACCTCCACGTTTCAGTAGAAATTGGCCTTCAAAAAATTTGTCCTTTCCAGCCACTGACAGACCCCAAAGAGGTAGATACAGGCGCCCGAGGGGTAGAGGACAATCTCAAGGATCGTTTAGAGGCCGACAATGGCAAGCACCTACCCAAAGAGGTAGTGAGGATAGTTCACAGCCATTCAGAAAGCAGAACCAATGATTGCATGCCAAGCAAGGCTCAAATGGCAGCACCTTTAGGTGGGAAACTGGCACTATTTTCAAAAATTTGGCATATTGTCACAAAAGACAAATGGATCCTGGACATTATAGACAGAGGCTACAGATTCCACTTTCACACCCTTCCAAAAATGAGAGAGGCATACCAAACCTGCCACACAATCAAAGGGCAGAGGCATAAAAACAAATTTCAGATCTCATGGACATGAAAGCTATTCAAGAGGTACCTGCACAAGAACAGGGTCAAGGTTTTTATTCCAGACTATTCCTGGTACCAAGGAAGGGAAAAGATTGGAGACCTATTTTGGACCTATCCATCCTAAACACTTTTTTACTCGTGCCAAAATTCAAGATGCTCACATTACAGCAGCTTCTTCCCATGCTGGGGAAGGAGTCTTGGCTGGTAACATTGGACCTCAAGGAGGCATACCTGCATGTCCCTATCAGACAAGATTGCAGAAGATACCTCAGATTTCTTGCAGGTTCAACACATTATCAATTCTCTGCATTGCCCTTTGGCTTATCTACTGCGCCCAGAGTGTTCACGAAATGCCTGGCATCAGTAATTTCCTACTGCAGACTACAAGGGATACAAATATACCCATATCTGGACGACTGCCTGATCCAAGCGGACAGCAAGCACATACTTCTGAAACATCTGGCTTTTGTAATAAGGTTGTTGAATTCCCTGGGATACACAGTCAACAAAAAGAAATCAAGGCTACTACCATCTCAAACAATAATTTTCCTGGGTGCCAACTTGGATACAAACACCCAGATGGCCTACCTCACGCCAGAGAAACAAGGGCAACTAACTCAATACTTCAGAAAAATGGCAACTTTCACCAGGCTGACTGCAAGGAAAATCCTGCAGTCTCTGGGATTCATGGCATCTTGCATCCTACTAATCCCATGTGCAAAGCTGCATATGAGGAAACTTCAATGGTACCTAAAAAACCTATGGTCTCAGCACAGCCACAGCTTGGAAACAATAATACCACTTATTCCATGTCTTCAAAAGGAATTTCTGTGGTGGGCTCAAGCATGCCAAAGAAACACAGGTCTCCCACTCTGCAAGCCTCAAGCAAGCCAAATGATCACAACAGACGCCTCGGATTACGCCTGGGGGGCGCACATGACAAATCGGTGCATTCAGGGCAGATGGTCCCAAAAGGAAAAGCACCTACACATCAATCAAAAGGAAATGCTAGCAGTAATAAATGCTATTACAGCTTTCAAGGACCTGCTGCATCCAGGCCAGCTATTGATAAGGACAGACAACACCACAGTGATGTGGTACATAAACAAACAGGGAGGAACTCATTCATACCCCCTATGCAGGTTAGCCATGTCTCTTTGGAACATGGCTCTAGATTTGCAAATCGAGCTTCAAGCACAGTTCCTGCCAGGCAAGGAAAACACGCTGGCAGACAACCTAAGCAGAAATATGACAGATCCACACGAATGGAAGTTGCATCCCCAAGTTTTTTCAAAGATAATTCAAGCATGGGGAAGGCCAGACATAGATCTCTTTGCCTCCCACAGAAATCACCAATTGGCAAAATTCTGCTCAAGGACCTTTCATCCACAGGCCTGGAAAGTAGACGCACTCTTTCAGTTCGACAACAATGACAGTCTATGCCTTTCCACCTCTTCCTCTGCTCCCCAAAGTTCTATTAAAAAACAGAGCAGACAGACCACAGATGATTCTCATCGCTCCAGACTGGCCAAGGCAACACTGGTACCCACTCCTGAGGAGCCTGACTCATTCCCCACCATGGATCCTGCCTCTAATGCCTCTTCTACTGACTCAGCACAACTTCAAAACTCTTCACAGTCAGCTGAAAACACTCAATCTAGCCGCATGGAAGATTCCTTAAAATCACAACAGACCCTACTCTCCAAGGAGGTACAGGATGTCATTTTGGAGGCCAGAAGACCTTCTACTAGAAAAGCCTACTCCGCCAAATGGAAACTGTTTTGTGCTTGGAATGAGAAAAAGGGCCAGAACCTTGGAATATTGAATTTACCTCAAATATTACAGTACCTAGCTGAGATGCTAAGCAATGGACTTTCATTCTCTTCCATCAAAATCCATGCCTTAGCCATTTCTGCAGAATACAACACTGATCCTCCTTTATTCTCTCACCCCCTCTTAAGACAGTTCCTCAGAGGGGCTAAGAATATTAAACCCCCAAGGAAACAACCAGTGCCTGCTTGGGATCTCAATTTCATTCTAGAGAAACTGACTTTGCCTCCCTTCGAGCCAGCTGCCTCATCAAAACTACAATATTTGTCCTGGAAAACAGCCTTCCTGCTGGCTATCACCTCAGCTCGCAGGGTTTCTGAACTACAAGCCCTCATGGCTGTGCAACCTTTCATCATTTTCCATCAGGACAGAGTTTCCTTACGAACCAACCCTTCCTTTATGCCAAAGGTAGTATCCAGGGTAGCCTTGAATCAGGCTATCCACTTACCTACCTTTTACCCCAATCCTCAAAACAAAGGGGAGAGGCTACTACATTCTTTGGACATTCACAGGCAACTACGCTATTATTTGGACAGAACAAAGCCTTTCAGAAAATCTGAGCAACTCTGTGTCCTATGCTACAGGGGCTCAAGGGAAGCCTATTTCCAAACAGACAAACTCAAAGTGGATAGCCCACTGCATACGCTTTTGTTACTCACCATGGTAAAACTGTACCTGCAGGCATAAGGTCTCACTCCACTAGGGCCACAGCTACCTCTGCAGCTTTCCTCAGGGGGGTTCCTACCAAAGATATTTTGGAAGCTGCCACTTGGAGTTCTGTGCATACTTTCTCCAAGCACTATCACCTGGCTTTATACTCCAAATCTAGAGCAGGTTTTGCCACTGCAGTTTTGCAGGGCATCCTAGCTCCTCCTAGTTCCACCTAGTGCCTACCACCCTTATTTTAGCTTTGGGAATTCTACCCATCTGTTATGACTGCAGCTGTATGCACGATGAACATAGTACAGTTTTGTACCTACCATAAATGTAGATGTTCGAGTGCTAATACAGCTGCAGTCCAAATTTCCCTCCCTCCTTCCCCTCTGGAACAGGCCTAATGGCTAACACCTCCTTATACAACCTGATTGGGGTATGCTTTTATGGTGTATTTGCTTGCAACTACTGTTTTGTGATTATACTGCATTGCATTATTGCATAAATTTATGTATTGCCTTCCTTCTGGGGGCACCTGACATCTGGGGCAAGAAAAACTGAAGAAAATGGCGTCGGGTGGTTCTTTTATACCCCTGTTGCACTGACGTCAGGGAAGAAGCGACGACAACCGACGCCGGACCTAGACTTTGGAATTCGGCCGACCGAGGACCTGCCTGACGGCAGGAAAACTCATCTGTTATGACTGCAGCTGTATTAGCACTCGAACATCTATACATTTATGGTAGATACAAAACTGTACTTTCTCTGCACTGTTCTTTGGCTTATCTACTATGCCCTGGGTATTCACAAAGTGCCTAGTTCCAGTTATTGCATTTTGCAGGCAAAGAAATATTCAAATATACCCATACCTGGACGATTGTCTAATTCCTGCAGAAAGCCAGGACATACTTTTGAATCATCTAGCCTTTGTACAAAGGCTTCTAACTTGTCTGGGGTACACTATAAATGAAAAGAAATCACACCTGGTACACTGTCAGGAAATTATATTCCTGGGCGCAAGCTTGAATACAACTTCCCAGATGGCTTACCTCAAGCCAGAGAAATTCATTTGACAAACTAATTCAAGTGCCCACAAAAACCCTGCTGTCTGCAAGACAAATACTCCAAGCCTTGGGGTTCATGGCCTCCTGCAGTCTTCTAATTCCATATGCAAAACTGCATATGAGGAAACTACAGTGGTATTTAAAAAGCATATGGTGTCAACATTCTCAAGATCTAGAAGCAGTAATTCCTATCTTACCTTGCCTACGGTTAGAATTCTTTTGGTGGGCTGAGGCCTGCCACCAAAACAAGGGACTACCATTCACTGTACCCCCTGCTGCCCAAACCCTAACAGATACATCAGGCTATGCATGGGGGGCTCACCTTGCAGGGAAGTGCATTCAGAGCAAATGGAACCCAAGTCAAATGCACCTGCATATCAATCAAAAAGAAATGTTAGCTGTACAGAATGCTCTGACAGCCTTCAAGGACCACGTTCTTCCAGGGCAATTAATGGTAAAGACTGACAACACCACTGTTATGTGGTACATAAACAAGTGTGGGGGGGTATCCATTCTTACCCCCTCTGCAGACTAGCCATGGCTCTGTGGAATACAGCTTTGAGTTATCAAGTGCATCTACAGGCTCAATTCCTGCCAGGAAAACTAAAAACACTGGCAGATGAACTAAGCCGAAATCTCATGGACCCACACGAGTGGAAACTGGAACCAAAGATTTTCAACATGTTGATCAAGTGGGGGGATCCCACATATAGACCTGTTTGCCTCCCCCCAGAACTACCAATTGGACAAATTTTGCACAAGGACTCCCCACAAACAAGCTTGGAAAGTGGATGCGGTTTCCTTCAGCTGGAAAAATCTATCAGTTTGTCTTTCCTCCTCTGCCTCTCATCTCCGAAGTACTACTAAAGATCAAACGGGACAAACCAAGGATGATACTGATTGCACCAGACTGGCCACGCCAACACTGGTTACCCCCCCCCACCCCACCCCCCTTGTGCAGGGTGTCACAGCTGGTCCCATGGCATCTACCTCAGACCCCTACCCAGCTGTCTCAGCAGGAGAGCCAGATTCTGCACTCCCAGCTTCAAACCCGGCAGCCCTGGCTAATTAATTGCCTAATCTCTCCATTAGCATCCCTCAGTGAACAAGTGTTGGATGTCATTTTGGAGGCAAGGAGGCCTAGTACTAGAAAATCTTATGCTGAAAAGTGGAAAAGATTCTGTGCCTGGAACCAGACTCGAGGGATGGCCACAGCAGCGCCTAATTTACCTCAGATTCTTCAATACTTAACGGAGATGCTTCACAAGGGCCTCTCCTTTTCCTCCTCCAAAATTCATGCCTCAGCCATTTCAGCTCATTACAGCACAGAACCACCCTTTTCTCACCCACTGCTCAGCAGTTCCTCAGAGGGGGCCAAAGACCACCCAGGAGAGCCCCAACTCCAGCCTGGGACCTTAATTTTGTATTGGAAAAACTCTTCCTCCTTTTGCGCCAGCTGCAAATGCAGAGTTAAAATTCCTTTCTTGGAAAACCGCTTTTCTTTTAGCAGTCACTTCAGCAAGAAGAGTATCTGAATTATAGGCCCTTATGGCAGCGGAGCCTTTCATAATCTTTCATGTGGATAGGGTGTCCCTCAGGACCAGTCCCTCTTTCATGCCCAAGGTGGTATCCAGTGTGGCTCTTAATCAGTCCATTCATTTGCCAACCTTCTTTTCTAATCCACAGAACAAAGAGGAACGGATACTGCACTCCTTAGATGTGCACAGACAACTTGGATTTTATTTGGACAGGACTAAACCTCTAAGGAAATGTGAACTGCTGGTGGCATTTGCTCTAGGGGCAGAGGGGAAGGGTAGTTCAAAGCAAACCATTTCTAAATGGGTAGGCCATTGCATTCATTTCTGCTATAAGCACCATAGAAAGAACGTACAAGGGAGGGAAACCTACTGCTCCTAGAGTGTAGCCCACAGGGTGGGTATAAATTTCAGGAGGGAAGAACCCTCTACCTTGAAGGAATCATGCTTTTTGGAGGCTCAGGAAGTAGTCCTCAAAAGGACTTTTCAGTAGATGATTCATATTGTAGTTGTCCTGGGGTGTCCTTATAGTTGTAGCCCTGAGGAGGGCTGTTGTAGTCCTGATGTGGACTTTTGTAGCCCTGAGGAGGGCTAAGGGGGCACCTACTGAGATATGATCTGGCAGGGTACCTAGGGCGGCCTTTGTAAGGGCCACTTCAGCTCTTACCAACACAACAGCCCTCCTCGGGGCTACAACTATAAGGACACCCCAGGACAACTACAATACGAATCTACTGAAAAGTTCTTTTGATGACTACTTCCTGAGCCTCCAAAAAGCATGTTTCTTTCCAGGTAGTGTTCTTCCCTCCTGCTACATAAGCACCATGGAAAACCTATCCCACAGGGGATTAGACTCCATTCAACCAGGGCTGCATCTACCTCTACAGCATTTCTCAGAGGTGTCCCTGGAGTTCTGTACATACTTTCACCAAGCATTACCATTTGCCAGTTTTTCTAAATCCAGAGCTGGCTTTGCCACTGCAGTCTTGCAGGGCCTTATAGCTGGTCCTAATGCTATCTAAATTCCTCCTCCCATCCTTAACTTTGGGAATCTACCCAAATGTGATGACTGTAACAGTGAAACACGAAGAACATGCAGTTGTGTACACTTACCATAAATATAGATGTTCGAGTGTATTCACTGTTGCAGTCCTGGTTACTCTCCCTCCAGCCCCCTGACTTCTTTTGGCTATATCTCTATTCTCTTCTACTATACTTAATAGATTTTTGGTGTATTTGCTTTTTTGTTGGAGGTATAACCTTGTATATTTATATTTAATTGCTTCCCATTAAGGGGGGCACCTGACATCTGGGCCAAGAAAAACTGATGTAATGGTATCGGCTGCATGCTTTATGCCCCTGAACCCTCCTTGACGTCACGGAAGATGACCGCAACTGACGTAGGACCCAATATTTTGATAATCAGGCCGACCTGAGGGCTACTGCAAGCAGATAACCCAAATGTGATTACTGCAACAGTGAATACACTCTAACATCTACGAAGTACACAACTGTACTTTATTTGCTCAACTAATGTTCGACTCAAACCGACTTTAACAAAACCTACAGAGTTTCTTAGACCCAGAGTATGCACTACGCCTAGAAACCTGGCTACCAAAGTGCATGCACCTGCTCCCATACCACAAAAACAAATGCTTAGAATGGCTGAAGACCTTATTACGCTGATTTAGGGCGAAGTCAGCCTTCCCCTGATAAGCGACAGTCCAGTCCCCTTCAGCTTCTACAGACCAGGCATCCGATGACTCTGAAATTTCTGATTATGAAGACGTCCTTATTTGCTTATGCGGATTCAGATGCAGAGGAATCCATTCCCTCTGCCTCCCCTCCAGAGGATTTTTCTTTTGGTGAAACATTGTATACCTTAAGAGAGCATTTCCACTGGGAATGCCAAGACTATCCTTAGTCCAAAAAGAGACTGAGAATTTCTAGAGCTGCCTCAACACAGGCCCTTAGCAATACCCCTTGTCCTGGATGTTGTACATTTCTTTATGGAATCCAGTCTAACTCCTGACACTTTACCTCCTGCCCGTAGGAAACCAGACAGGTACTACAAAGTACCTGACACTCACAAATTTCAAGAATCCTACTGCTGACTCTGAGATAATTTCCCAGGGGCCTAAATGTATCAAGGCTACTACAGCCAAGAATCCCACCCCTTTGGACGGGGATTCCAGAGCTTTGGACAGATGGGGTAAGAAGGTGTATATCTCTGCAACTCTTACTGTTGGGGCATTGAATTCAGTTTCACATGAACTACCAGCAACATATTATGGAACTTATTAAACAAAAAGTGGCAACCTTTTCAGACTGTGCAGAAAATAAAGAATTGCAGGAGCTTATGCACTCTGCAAGCCAAGTCAGCAAGCATACTTTGCAGTGTGGCTTTGACACCCTAGAAACATCTTGCCGGGCAGCTCTCACTGGCTCTATACTGAGAACACATGCTTGGCTGAAGGAGCAGACCTTGCCAGACCATGTCAAATCAAAGTTAATAGACACTCCTTTGAATAAGGACGGTTTGGCACCAAAGCAGAAGAGGTTCTTAAGATGGAAGAAAAAGCTAAGTCTGTGCAGACTGTTAAAGAATTCTTACAAGTGCAACCCCCTAGATTCAGTAGGCATTGCCCTTCCAAACACCTTTCCAGCCCCCTCCAGGCCTTCTCAAACCAGACACAGGGAAAACAGACCACCCAGACTTCAGTCTCAGGGTATGCAGAGATCTAAGCAATGGAGTGCCCCCACTCCTAGAGCAGGGAGTGGTAAGCAACCTCCTTACGGAAAAATCTCTGACTTCTTTACTCCCCTCCCCAGCCCTGCCCAATTGCTTGTGTCCTTAGGAGGAAAGCTTGCCCTTCATGCAAAAAACTGGATTTCCATCACTCAGGACCAGACCTCAACATTGTATCCCAGGGGTACAAATTTTATTTCCATTCACTGCCAACCCCAAGTGGGTTTCCAGACTTTCCTCCAAACCAGTGGGCAGAGGCTCAAAACAAAGTACTTTCCTTGCTCACTATCGGCTATTCAGCTGGTTCCAGTAGAACAGAGGGGTCAAGGATTCTACTCCAGACTCTTCCTGGTACCCAGGAAAGAGGGCTCTTGGTGCTCAATCCTGGATCTTTCCATTCTCAACATCTTCCTGGTGGTACCAAAATTCAAAATGCTTACCCTGCAACAGCTTCTTATGCTAGCCAAGGATGCCCGGTTAGTCACCCTAGACTTAAAAGAAGCCTGTCTGCATATCCCCACAAGAGAATCATGCAGGAAGTATCTACGTTTCAGGGCAGGGTCTACGCATTGTCAGGATGTTCTTTGTGTTTCATTGTTGCAGTCATCACACTTGGGTTATGTGCCTGCAGATAGCCCTCAGTCGGCCCGAATACCAGAGTCTTGGAATTTCTGCGTCTGATGCGAACACCTCTTCCATGATGTCAGGTCATCAGGGGTATAAAACATGCCAACGCCATTACATCAGTCTTTCTTGCAGTGAAGGAGCCCGAAGCGTAAGCAGTTGGCAAGTGCCGGTCGGCTGCTACCTGAAATTTTCGTTTTTTGAGTTTCAGACATGAAGTCTTCTAAAGCTAAGTACCCCGTTGAGGATTCTTTATTCTTGTTCTAACTGATGTCAGAAAAAATTAACAATTGTCTTGCCTGTGGAAAACAAATACCTCACAGATTTTCATTCTTACTGCATCACCTGTTGAGGCCCAGACCATGCCGTCCCTCGCTGTCAGTTTTGTGCCTTGTTTAATGCCCGAATCATTCATCGTTGGGCTGTTTTTATAGCTAAATTCTTTCGCTGTCTTTTTCCATATTCCGAAAGGGCTTCGGTAAGCCATCAGACTACTGATCTTCCGAAAAAGTGCAAAGACACAGACCGCATAGGTCAAAAACTGCTGACTACGCTTCCGTTAAGCTAGTCGTTAGTCCGCCTTTGCTGATCCTGATGCCAGCTTCTACAGATTCTCAGGCCTCTGCTGAGACCCATTTGGAGTCTGGTCAGCCGCAAGATGCTTCGACTATGGAACCTGTGGATGTCTCTACCTTGTATGGGTCTGGGGCCGCTGTGCAGGCGCCGGCTTCTGAGGGTGTATTCCGACCTACCGTTACTCATATTAAGCAGACAACTTCATTTCCAGCTAAAACTACCGAGTTTCTCAGGCCCAAAGTTCGCACTATGCCTAGAAAACAGACGTCCAAAGCGCATGCTCAAGCTCCCATGCCACAAAAACAAATGCTTAGAATGGCTGAAGACCTTATTGCTCTAATTTTGGGAAGCCAGCCTTCCCCTGCCAAAAGACAAAGAATTGAATTTCCTTCTGATTCTACAGACCACAAGTCGACTCTGACCCTTCTGATTACCAGGACATACCCTTATCTATCTATGATGATTCAGATGCAGAGGAATCCATTCCCTCTGCCTCCCCTCCAGAGGATTTTTCTTTTGGTGAAACCTTGCTTACCTTAAGAGAGCATTTCAGCTGGGAATGCCAGGACCATCCTCAGTTCAAAAAGAGACGCTGGGGATTTTTTAGATTTGCCTCAGCACAGGTCTCTAGCTATACCCCCTGTCCTGGATATTGTAGATGTCTTCTTGGAGTCCAGTGTTAATCCTGACACCTTACCCACCAGCTCCTAGAAAACCTGACCGGTACTACAGAGTACTTGACTCTCTCAAATTTCTCTTCAAGAATCCTACTGCGGATCCAGGGACCTAAAGGCATTAAGGCTACTAAGCCAAAAACCCTACCCCTTCAGACAAGGATTCTAGAGCTTTAGACAGATGGGGTAAGAAGGTATATACTTCAACTCTTGCCATCAGGGCTCTGAATTGCCAGTTTCACGCGTTGAAGTACCAGCAACATATGAAACTAATTAAACAAAAAATGGTGTTACTTCCAGATTGTGCAGAAAATAGATTTACAAAGTTAATGTATTCTGCAAACCAATACTTTGCAGTGTGGGTCTGATGCCTTAGAAGCGGCTGTATGCACTATCCATTCTCTGCACTTCCCTTTGGCTTATCTACTGTGCCCAGAGTATTCACAACATGCCTGGCTCCAGCCATTGCATACTGCAGGTGGAGAAATATTCAAATCTACCCATACTTGGACAATTGCCTGATTCAGGCAGACCGTCAGGAATGGTTACTTCAGCACCCGGCATTTGTAAAAAGACTTCTGACTTCACTGGGATACACCATCAACAAAAAAAATCACAATAGGTGCCCAGCCAACAAATTGTATTCCTGGGAGCAAGCATGAACACAACTTCCCAGATGGCATTCCTCACTCCAGAAAAGCAGGTCCATTTGACAAACTGTTTCAAACTAATGGCCAAAAAAAAAAAACTATCTGCAAGGAAAATACTGCAAGACCTAGGGTTTATGGCCTCATGTATTATGCTAATTCCATATGCAAGACTGCATATGAGGAAACTTCAGTGGTACTTAAGTCTCTGGCGTCAACATTCTCAGGACCTGGAAACAGTGATTCCTATCATACCTTGTCTAAGTGCAGAGTTCCTTTGGTGGGGAGAAGCATGCAACCACAACAAGGGGCGTCCTTTCACTCAACCCCTCACCACCCAAACTCTGACAACAGACGCATCAGACTATGCATGGGGGGTTCACATGGCAGGCAAATGTATTCAAGGCAAATGGAGCCCAGAACAAATTCTCCTGCATATCAGTCAAAAAGAGATGCTAGCTGTACAGAATGCTCTGACAGTCTTCAAATACCTTATCCTTCCAGGACAGCTCCTGATAGACAGACACCACAGTTATGTGGTACATAAACAAGCAGGGCGGAACTCATTCTTACCCACGGCTCTGTGGAACACAGCCTTGACCATCCAAGTGCACCTACAAGCTCAATTCCTGCTAGGCAAGCAAAATTCACTGGCAGATGACTTTAGCAGAAAACTACTGGACCCTCACGAGTGGAAACTGGAACCCAACTCATTCAAACTTCTAACGCAGAGGTGGGGAACACCGGAGGTGAACCTTTTTGCCTACCCCCAAAACCACCAGTTGAGCAAATTTTGCACCAGAAACCCTCACAGCAGAGCCTGGAAGGTGGACTCCCTATCCTTTACATGGGAAAACCTCTCAAGTTATGCCTTTCCTACTCTGTCCCTCTTCTCAAAAATACCACTCAAGATCAAACAGGACAGGCCAAGGGCAATTCTTATTGCACCAGACTGGCCACACCTGCACTGGTACCCATTCCTACACAGTCTAACAGCAGTGCCTGTGCACTGAGCTAGAAGTAGGGCTGTTTTCCAAGAGAGGAATTTTAACTCTGCTACTAACAGTTTAAAGCACCCTAAGAGAGCTCCCACCCCGGCCTGGGACTTTAACTTTGTACTGGAGAAGCTCACACTCCCCCCTTTTGATCCTGCTGCTTCAGCAGAGTTAAAATTCCTCTCTTGGAAAACAGCCCTACTTCTAGTTATTACTTCAGTAAGAAGAGTGTCCGAGTTACAGGCACTAATGGTGGAGCCCTTCATTATTTTCCATGCTGACAGGGTTTCCCTCAGGACTAACACTTTGTTTATGCCCAAGGTGGTGTCCAGTGTGGCTTTAAACCAATCCATCCATTTGCCAACCTTTTTCCCTAATCCTCAGAGTAAAGGGGAAAGGATCCTGCACTCCTTGGACGTGCACAGACAGCTCAGGTTCTACATTGACAGGACTAAGCCTTTTAGAAAATCTGACCAGCTGCTAGTCAGCTTTGCTACAGGGACAGAGGGCAAGGCCATTTCAAAGCAAGCCATTTCCAAATGGATAGCACACTGCATCCATTTCTGCTACAGGCACCATGGAAAACCTACCCCTCTGGGGATCAGAACTCATTCCACTAGAGCTACTTCAACCTCTGCATCATTTCTCAGGGGAGTCCCTATCAGGGACATCCTGGAAGCTGCAACCTGGAGATGTTCTTAGTGTTTCACTGTTGCAGTCGTTACATTTGTGTTATCCTGCTGGCAAGTTGCCCTCAGTCGGCCTGAATTCCAAAGTCTTTGGTCCTGCGTCAGTTGCTGTCGCTTCTTCCCTGACGTCCATTCGTCAGGGGTATAAAAGCTGCAGCCAACGCCATTTTATTCAGTCTTTCTTGCTGCGCGGTGCATGAAGCAGAAGCAGTTTGCAAGTGCCGGTCGGCCGACTCTTGAGACTTTCGTGTTCGAGTTTCAGAACCAAAGTCTTCATTAAAAGCTAAGTATCCCATTGGGGAAACTTCTTGCTCCAGACCAATGTCAGAAAGTTAATTGCATTTCTTGTGGGAAGCAAATACCTCGTAAGGACTTTCATTCTTACTGTATTCCTTGCCTAGGCCCAGACCACAATGTTGCTAGTTGTCTGTTTTGTGCTAGATTTAACCAACGCACTATTAAGTGTCGGTACAATTTTGCATTAAGTTATTTTGGCCGAAGATTTAATTATACAGTGTCGTCTGATAGCCAGCCGACTACCGGAGTTCACAAAAAATGCAAAGAAAAAGACAGGCAACCGAGGTCCAAAACTGACGACTAAGCTTCTAAGCAAGTCGCCAGTTTGCCGGTTCAGTGAGGCACTTTCGCAGCCCCTGACGCCTGCTACTTTAGAGTCGCAGGCCGCTACAGACTCCCACGTGGAGTCGCCCAGGCCTCTGTAAACTTAAGGTATTGGAGCCTCTGAGATTATTCCCTCAGATGGGTCTGGAGCCGCTGAGCAGGCATCTGCTTCTGAGGGTGTATTCAGACCTAAACGATTTTATATATTAAACCGACTTCGAAGACTAAAACACCTTTAAAGGCAAAGAAACAAGTTCACCAGCCACAAAGACAGGCCTCCAAGCCCAAAAAACAGATTCTCAAAATGGCCGAAGACTTGATTATCTTGATCAGGGGTTCCCATCCCCCTCCTGATAAGAGGCCTAGGCAAGAGACAGACTATGAATCTTCAGATCAGGTTTCCATTTCTTCTGATCAGGAATATTCTCTTACCCCCTATGAGGATTCTGATGCTGAAGTATCAATTCCTTCAGCTTCTCCTCCTGAGGACTACTCTTTTGGGAAAACCTTGCATACCATGAGGGAGCACTTCCACTGGGAGAGCCAAGATTTTTCAGAATCTAAGAAAAGGCTCAGAGACTTCCTTTTACTACCTCAACACAGGCATCTAGCTATTCCACCTGTGGACATTGTAGATGTGTTCTCTGAGTCGAGTCTGACCCCTGACTCTCTACCTCCAGCTCCTGTTAAGCCGGACAGATACTACAGGGTCCCAGACTCTCATAAATTCCTTTTCAAAAACCCTACTGCAGACCCAGAAACTATTTCTCAGGGTCCAAAAGGGGTCAAGGCTTCTACTGCAAAAAACCCTACCCCCTCTGACAGGAATTCTAGGGCACTGGATAGATGGGGAGAAAATAATTTACACATCTGCTACTTTGGCTATAAGGGCCTTAAATTGCCAGTTTCATATGATCAAATATCAGCAATATATCACGACACTGCTTAAACAGAAAATGATGGCAAATTCAGAATGTGCAGAAAACAAAGAAATGCAGGATTTATTGCATGCAACTGAACAAGTTGAAAAGCATACTTTGCAATGTGGGTTTGATTCACTGGAGGCCCCCTTGCAGGGCTGCTATTACGGGTTCTGTCGTTAGGAGGCATGCTTGGTTAAAGGAACAAAATCTGCCTGACCATGTTAAAGCAAAATTATTAGATGCTCCTTTACAATATTATACTTTGGTGTTAAGGAAATGGAGGACAAAACTAAATCTATGCAAACGGTCAAGGATTTCTTACAGGTACAGCCACCTAGATATAGCAGACACTGGCCTACAAAGAATTGGTCCTTTCCAGTCTCAGACAGACCTCAAAGGTGCAGATCCAGATGCCCCAGAGGTAGATCACAGCTGCAAGGATCCTACAGGTCTAAGCAGTGGAGTGCTTCTACCTCCAAAGGTGGAGAAGACAAATCACAATCATACAGGAAACATCTCAATGACTTCCCCCTGCCTGCACCAAGCACTTATCTTCTGGCAGCACCCTTAGGGGGAAAACTAGCACTTTTCTCAAAATTGGCACATTATAACCCAGGACAAATGGGTTCTAGACAGTGTCACAAGGCTACAAGTTTCATTTCCATACCCTGCCAAGGGCAAACAGTTGGCCAGACCTGCCAAAAAATCAATGGGCAGAGGCTCAAAAACAAGTCACAGCTCTCATAGACATGAGGGCTATTCAACAAGTGCCACAACAAGAGCAGGGACAAGGATTTTACTCAAGACTGTTCTTGGTACCCAGAAAGGACAAAGCATGGAGACCAGTACTGGACCTATCTATTCTAAACACTTTCCTGGATATACCAAAATTCAAGATGTTTACCTTACACAGCTTCTGCCCATGCTGGGCAGCAAGGCTTGGCTTGTGACTTCAGACCTAAAAGAGGCATACCTGCATGTCCCAATCAGTTATGCAGAAGATACCTCAGATTCAAGGCTGGCTGACATCATTACCAATTCTCTGCACTGCCCTTTGGCTTATCTGCTGCATCCAGAGTCTTCACAAAGTGCCTGGCACCAGTAATTGCTTACTGCAGACAGAGGAATACAAATATATCCCTACTTGGACGACTGCCTCATACAAGCAGAGAACAAGGACATTCTGCTACAGCATCTGACGTTTGTGATAAGACTTTTAACATGCCTAGGGTACACAGTCAACAAAAAGAAATCAAAACTAGTACCCTCTCAAGAGATAATATTCCTGGGTGCAAGCTTAAATGCAACTGCCCAGATAGCTTATCTCACTCCAGGCAAACAAAGGCAACTGACTACTTATTTCAAGGAAATGGCAACAAAGGCCCAGTTATCTGCAAGAAAAATTCTGCAGGCTTTGGGCTTCATGGCATCCTAC
The DNA here is from genome assembly GCF_019279795.1 of Protopterus annectens. NCBI lineage: Eukaryota > Metazoa > Chordata > Ceratodontiformes > Protopteridae > Protopterus > Protopterus annectens. Next base: position 424,400,581 of record NC_056746.1, read on the forward strand.
ATCTTACTAATTCCATATGCAAGACTGGATATGAGGAAAATTCAGTGGTACCTAAAAAGTGTTTTGACACATTGCCACAATCTGGAAACAATGATTACTCTAATTCCCTGCCTGCAACAGGAGTTTCAATGGTGGGCAAAGGCTTGTCACCGAAACAAGGGACAGCCATTCTCACTACCCCCAGCCAGGCAGAGCCTAACAACGGATGCATCAGATTATGCCTGGGGGGCACACATGGTAGGAAGAGGCATTCAGGGCACCTGGGCCACAAACCAAAAGCATCTACATATCAATCAGATATGCTAGCTGTTCAAAATGCCCTGACAGCCTTCAAGGACCTACTTCATCCGGGACAACTACTGATAGACAACACCACGGTCATGTGGTACATAAACAAGCAGGGGGGCACTCATTCTCATCCCCTGTGCAGGCTAGCCATGGCTTTATGGGACACAGCATTGACTTACCAAGTTCATCTGCAGGCACAATTCCTGCCAGGAAAGGAAAATACTGTGGCAGACGAACTAAGCAGAAACCTCATGGGATCCCCACAAGTGGCACCTGGATCCACAAGTCTTCAGCATGATAACAAAGAAATGGGGACGCCCGGACATAGATCTGTTTGCCTCCCCTCAAAACAATCAACTAAAAAGATTCTGCACAAGGACTTATCACAGACAAGCTTGGAAAGTGGATGCATTATCTTTCAACTGGACAAACCTATCAGTATATGCCTTTCCTCCACTGCTTCTGCTCCCCAAGGTACTCCTAAAGGTCAGGCAGGAGAAACTAAAAATGATTCTGATTGCCCCAGACTGGCCACGCCAGTACTGGTATCCAATCTTAAGGAACTTGTCCCAATGCCCAGCCTGCACCTTACCTCAAATACCTCATCTACTGTCCCAGCAAAACAGATTCTGCACAGCCAACTCAGGACCCTAAACCTGGCAGCACGGCGGATAATGTAGCCATACAAACCACACCTCTCAGTAAAGCTGTGATGGATGTCATTTTAGAAGCCAGAAGGCCTAATACTAGAAAATCCTATGCTGAAAAATGGAAGAGATTTTGCACTTGGAACCAAGCTCAAGGAACTGATACAGCTGTCCAAAATATTCCTCAGATTTTGCAATACTTAACTGAGATGCTGGACAAAGGCCCATCTTTTTCATCAGTTAAAATCCATGCCTCTGCCATTTCATCTCAGTACAGTACAGCGCCCCCACTCTTTTCTCATCCTTTATTAAGGCAGTACCTGAGGAGCCAAAAACTTAAGGCCTCCAAGGAGAACGCCAGTACCTGCATGGGACCTCAGTTATGTCTTGGAAAAACTCGCCATCTGAAGTAGTTGACTTCATTCATTCTACACATATGGGTATACGGATCCGATTCGGATCAGAGCCGGCAAAACTTTTCAAGCATCAGCTCCAAGCTCCTCCCTTACCTATATTACATCACTTCCTCCTATCTAGCCCCAGATTTCATTTGCCGCTCTGAGTCAGCATCGTGGTCTCTGAGCTCCTAGCTAGTTGGTAAGGTTTTTGTTCCTTTATTGCTAATTGCCGAGTGTGTATACCTTCCTTTTTTCTTCCCTTACATCGCGTTTGGTCGTCGTGTTAGTCTAAAAAAATAAAAAAAAATTTATTGATGGTTATTAATTTGTGTTTGTGTAGTATTGTCTCTCTGGTTCCCTCCTAGGCTCAATCTCAAGTGTGTGGGCCCTAGGGCTTTTTCTCTTTGCTATGGCTGAACAGCCTAAAGTTCTCTTAGTGCACAGTGTGTGGTCATTAGCTTTCTCCAGCCGATGGCCACACTGTGTTCTATGTTTAGGGGTCTCCCATCTTTCTGCCTCCTGTGACATTTGTTCGGGTTTCAATCCTAGGGCTTTGAAGGATCGTCGGGCTAAGCTTGTGGCTAAAGGTCTGCTACCAGCTTCTACCCTGCAGTCTGCCTCTGTTTCCTCCCCAGCTGGTGACTCTGCAGGCAGGGACTCAAACTCCCGCCAGGCCTGCTTCCTCTGAGTCGTCTCAGAGGTAGGGACAAGAGAGAAGGAGAGGCACCATAAATAGAGGGACAGGCCCAGGAAAAGGTCTCCGGACAGGGAGTCCTTCTCCAGCCCGTCTTCCAAGGTACCCAGGTCTCCTTCTCCTCGGCTCCGCTCTCCCCATTTCTCGCCGGAGCAGACTGAGCCATCGGAGCCAAGGCACTCCCCTCTGATCCGACCCAGAACCGAGTCGGTCGCTTCCTCCAGATTAACTCTGTGTATCCGAACTTGATATGGACAGGCTTATGAGGAGGTTCATCCAGAACCAGATTCAGATGGGGGTGTTACCAGGGCCCTCCCCCATTGTTGAGGGTTCTTCTACTATGTTCACCCTATTGCTCCTTCCCCGATCCAACCAGACGCTTCGGGGTTCTCTGGTTCGAGACCTTTTGGAGCTGTGGGGTTTTTGCCGATGGTTTTTGTTTCCTCGACGCCGGCCATCACCTTGAGTTCCTCAGATCCGATCTCTGATCCAGGGGGTTCTCGGAGCCATGGTCGGGGAGTCTGACCTGAGGGTCGAGATCTTACTCTTTCGGATCCCACCCTCGGTGCTCGGACTACCCCGCCATCTGCTCTGGTCCCTGCTTCGGTGCCGGGCAGAGCCTCTTCCTTACGTTCTCCGGAGGAGTGCTCTCCATCGGCATTCAGGGCAGTGGAAAGGGTCCTCTCCCAGGGGTTGAGACATCAGCTCGCATCCTCGGACCCCACCCAGACCCCTCTGTTTTTGGATTCTGCTCCCATTGCCCTGTCTCAGGGACAGCCCCGTGCCAAGGCAACCCCAGGTTGTTCCCCTCAGGGAGCCCCCAGAGGCTTACGAATCCTCTCCAGAGTGTCGCACTGGAGAGGAACCTCGTAAGCGCAAGTGCAAGAGGAGGCACTTGGGACTCCCCTGAGTCCATTACCACTGATACGGACTTGGATGAAGGAGAGGAATTCCCCCAGATCACCTACCGAGCATGTCTCGTTCAGAGATGTTATGGAGATCCTCCGCCAAAGAGGAGGTTGGTCAGCCCCCCAAACCCTCTCCGGATGAGTCCGTATTCCTGGAAGCCTTTGGCGTGGGCCCATCTACTTCCTGGGTCTCCCCTCAGCTGACCCTATGGTGGACCTCACCACTAGGGTGTGGAAGGATCCTGACACCATAGAGCCTATACCCAAAAGGCGAGACAAAATTCTTTCCCCGCCGTCAGACAGGCAGGCATGGTCCAACGGAGCCCCGGTAGACACTTTGGTGGTTGTAGCTGCCACAAAGAAGGAACTGGCACAGGAGAGTTCCTCGGTCCATCCACCAGACAAGGAGTCCAGGTCGATGGATTGTTTTGGGAAGCACATGTACTCAGCGAGATTTTCTATCCATGCACTGAATTACTTGGTCATGTCATCAGACTGCAGCGAGACCTTATATCGGAGCTAACTGAGTCGCCCCCGGAGTCTGTCGCAGCAGGATAAGCAGTCCTTCACTGCAAAGATGAATACACTGAAATCAGTGTCTAATACCTCTATGCATCTCCTCTCATGCCATGGAGGGAGCCGCTAGAGCTGCTGGTACAGGCGTTGCCTTGAGGCGTCACTCCTGGATCAGGCTGTCAATTTGCGGACCCCTTTAAGGCATCTTTCATCAACGCCCCATTCGATGGATCATCCCTGTTTGGGAAGACTGTACGTGACGCACTAACCCAAAGTGAGAAGGACTGAAAGAATCTGCTTCTCTATCCCCCAGAGGTCCTATTCCAGAAACCAAAAGGGGCAAAAGAAGATGTGGTTCTGGAAATCACAGTCCTTTCGTGACACTCAGGAATATTCATCCCCCAGAGGCAGAGGTGGTAAAGACCGATGCCGTCCCAGAAACTTCGGGTCTAGGGAACCTTTTTCCAACAGACCCGCACAGCAACCCTGAGGGGTTGCCCGGCTGCTCTACTCTGGAAGCAGTCGGGGGAAGATTTTCCTTACATGCAGCGGCATGGGAGTCCATTACTGCAGACCGCTGGGTGTTAAACATCATATCCAGAGGATATTCTGTCCCCTTCATTTCAGGTCCCATAACTCCAGCACGCCTTCCAGATGTTCCACCCGCTCACAGGGAGGCTGCAGCTTTAGAGGTTTCGAAGCTGCTGCAAAAACGAGCCATCGAGCCGGTCCCCACAGATCAATCCGGATCAGGCATCTACTCCAGGTTCTTTTTAGTGCCAAAGAAGACGGGGGACCTCAGGCCTATTCTGGACCTGTCTATCCTCAACCTGTTGGTAGAGAAACAAAAATTCCGGATGGTCACTCTACAGTCCATTCTACCGTTTCTGAGAGAATGCGACTGGATGTGCTCGTTAGACCTCCAGGATGCTTACTATCACGTCAAGGTCCAAAGAAGCTGCAGGAGGTTTCTGCGCTTCCAGCTAGGGGCCAGTCACTTTCATTTCAGAGCCCTACCCTTTGGTCTCACCACAGCCCCCAGGGTGTTCACCCAGGTTATGGCGGTCGTAGCGGCTCACCTGAGACTTCAGGGCATTCAGGTATTCCCCTACCTAGACGACTGGCTCTTCGCTGCATCCACCAAACGTCTCGTGTCAGGCCCTACACTACTTCCTCGGTCTGGCTCACAAGTTAGGCATCGCGATCAATACCAACAAGTCCCACTTGGCTCCGGTTCAGATCATAGACTTCATCGGGGCAAGGTTGAATTTGATTCAGAAAATCTCAGACTCCATGTATCGGTGATCTTGGCTCACTCAGTAGTTACAGCAGCCGATGTTCTCAGGGCCCTGGGTTCAATGGCAGCTGCAATCTCTATCCTCCCTCTTGCATGTCTTCACACGAGTCCTTCAGTGGAATCTGGCAGTTCAATGGTCCTGGCTAGACTTTCTGATGAATTTCCACATTCTAATCAATCTGACATGCAGAGTGTCACTCCAGTGGTGGCTTCAATCAGTGGACATTTTCGTGGGGTGCAGCTTCTTAGCCCCTCCGGCTCAAGCCACGGTGACCACGGACGCTTCCCAGCTTGGGTGGGCACTTCTTGGGAAGAACGGTCCAAGGCACGTGGTCCCCTCCAGAGACCAAGCTACACATCAAATCTCCTGGAGATGAGGGCAGTGCTGTTAGCCTTCCACCCTGTCCTTCCTCCGGGGACGGTAGCCGTTCAATCAGACAACATGTCTGTAGTCTGGTATATAAACAAACAGGGAAGGGACCCGATCCTACCCCCTTTGTCGCGAGGCCATGAGGATTTGGGAGTGGGCTATATCCACCAGCCGGTTTCTCATAGCAACGCATATCCCGGGATGCTCCAACATTCTAGTGGACAGTCTAAGCTGGGCAATCCTTCTGTCTTACGCGTGGTCTCTGAAACATTCAGTGGCAGAGATGATCTTCCGTGTTTGGGGTCAACCTTGCTGTGATCTCTTCGCATCTCCTTCCGACGTAAAGTGCAGCAACTTCGCTCTGATCCCCCCTCCGGGGGATGTCCCCAGGGACGCTCTGGTCCATGCTTGGCCTCCCGGTCTACTGTATGCTTATCCCCAGTTGCCTCTTATTCCGAAGTTCCTTCAGAGAGCTTGCCGGCTGCAGTGCAAAGTCATTCTCATAGCTCCCTTCTGGCCGCGTCAAGTGTGGTTTCCATTCCTATGGTCTCATCTGTTGGCTCCTCCATGGACTCTAGATCCATGCCCGGATCTGATCGCTCACCCGTCGGGCTTGCCCCTGCCCAACCTGGACAGTCTCAAGCTGATGGCGTGGCTGCTCCAGTTCCCATGATCATCAGGACTCCCGGACTTTTATTCCCAGGTTAAGAATATTCTGGTAGCTTCTCTTAAAGCCTCCACTAGGAAACTCTACAATAGTAAGTGGAGACGATTTTGCGTTTGGGCCTCTCAACGCAGTCTGAACCAGTTTACAGCCCCCGTCCCGGTCATACTGGATTTTCTGGCTGATCTTTTGGGCGCAAGTGCTTTCACCATCAAGGTTCAGCTGGCTTCCATCTCTAATTTTCATGTGAGTGAAAATAAGGTTTCTTTGGCTTCGGCCAAATTGTGCAAAGCTTTCTTGAAGGGCACTTTCTTATTGCGACCTCCAGCTAAAGACAGTGCCCCCCTGGGATCTGACTTTAGTCCTTCAGGCTTTGACCTATTCTCCTTTTGAGCCAGCCGGATCAGTTCCTATGAAGTTTTTGTCGTGGAAAACAGCCTTCTTGGTTGCCATCACTTCAGCCAAGAGAGTTTGAGTTACAGGCCTTATCCTCCTTGCCCTCTGTTTGGTTTTCCACAAGGATAGGGTTTTGCTGCGTACAAATCCTTCCTTTCTCCCCAAAGTGTCCTCAGCAGCCACTATTAATCAGTCTATAAATTTGCCAGTCATCTTCCCAGATTTCCAAAATAGAGGTGAACGTAAGCTTCATTTATTGGATGTCCATAGACAGCTTCGTTTTTACCTCCATAGGACTAAACCCTTCCGAAAGTCGGATCAAATGTTTGTCTCCTTTTCTAAACCATTTTTGGGCACAGCAGTTTCAAAAGTGTCCTTAGCAAGGTGGATCACTCTTTGTATTGCACAAGTTTATAAGGACAAAGGTTCATCTCTTCCTGGTGTATTGAAGGCTCATTCCACTAGAGCAATAGCCACTTCTGCAGCTTTTTGGTCAAGAGTTCCGTTAGACGATATCTGTGCGGCAGCGACTTGGGCCAATTCGCACACATTCATCTCTCATCAATTGGATCTTATTTCTAGAGGGAGAGCATCCTTTGGTTCTGTGGTGCTCAGAAATATCCTTCCATAGGGTCTTCCCAGGAATGCTAGTAGCTGGGGACTCTGTCCCATATGTGTAGAATGAATGAAATCAACTACTTCAGATAAAGAAGTTATGTTCTTACCATAACGTTCCATCTGAGCAGTAGAATTAATTCTTCTGCACCTTCCCTCCCTTCATCCCCCTCACTCTTAAGGTTTTTCCTGTTTAGGATTGTGGTTATGTTGCCTTTTAGTGTCAAAAAACTCGATCTGGGGCTAGATAGGGAGGAAGTGATGTAATATAGGTAAGGGAGGAGCTTGGAGCTCAGAGCTGATGCTTGAAAAGTTTTGCCGGCTCTGATCCGAATCGGATCCATATACCCATATGTGCAGAAGAATGAAGTCTACTACTCAGATGGAACTAAGAACATAACTTCTTTTTACCTCCTTTTGAGCCAGCTGCTACTGCGGATATAAAGTTCTTATCTTTGAAAACAGCTCTGCTCCTAGCAGTAACTTCTGCAAGATGAGTTTCAGAGCTACAGGCCCTCATGGCTGCGGAACCCTTTATCATTTTTTGTCCAGACAGGGTCTCTCTGAGAACAAACCCTACATTTATGCCTAAGGTGATATCCAGTGTAGCCCTTAACCAAACAATTCATTTGCCAACTTTTTATCCAAATCCACAGATCAAGGGGGAGAAAATTCTGCATTCTTTGGACGTACACAGACAACTTGGATTCTACTTGGACAAAACTAAAGTTTTCAGAAAGAACAATTACTAGTGGCATATTCCACAGCATCACAAGGAAAGGCGATCTCCAAGCAGACTATTTAAAAGTGGATAGGTCACTGCATTTGTTTCTGCTACTCACAGCATGGCAAACCAGTGCCTAAGGGCATTAGGCCACATTCAGCCAGAGCTGCAGCCACTTCTGCAGCCTTTCTCAGGGGAGTTACCAACCAAAGACATTTTAGAGGCTGCTACTTGGAGTTCAGTGCATACCTTTACAAAACATTACAATCTGCCTCTTTACTCTAAATCCAGGGCAGGCTTTGCCACTGCAGTTCTGCAAGGCCTCATAGCCGCTCCTAATGCTGTCTAGTTCCAGCCCCCCAACCATAGCTTTGGGACTCAACCCAAATGTAATGACTGCAACAGTGAAACACGAAGAACATAGTACAGTTGTGTACACTTACTATAAATGTAGATGTTCGAGTGTATCCACTGTTGCAGTCCAGGTTACCCACCCGCCATCCCCCTTATTTTTGCTGGGACTTATCTTTACTTCTCTAATCTGTACAACCTAGATAGTGTATTTGCTTATAGATGAAGGTAAAGCTTATTTTGGTGCATGTATGTTTCATTTACATAATTTTAGCCTACCCATTTGGGGGCACCTGACATCTGGGGCAAGAAAAACTGAATAAAATGGCGTCTGCTGCATCTTTTATACCCCTGACGAACTGATGTCAGGGAAGAGGTGACAGCAATCGACGCAGGACCAAGACTTTGGAATTCAGGTCGACTGAGGGCAACCTGCCAGCAGGATAACAAATGTAATGACTGCAACAGTGAATACACTCTAACATCTACATTTATGGTAAGTGTACACAACTGTACTTTCTGTACACATCTTCACCAAGCATTTTCACTTACCTATTTTTTCTAAATCCAGAGCTGGATTTGCTACAGCAGTCTTATAAGGCTTGCTAGCCAGCCCCAACACTTCTTGACTGCCTCCACCCTTCCTCCGCTTTGGGAATCATCCCAAGTGTGATGACCAACAGTGAAACACGAAGAACATAGTACAGTTGTGTACACTTACCATAAATATTGATAGTGTATTCACTGTTGCAGTCCTGGTTTCCCTCCCTCCATCTCCCTGGCTTTCTCTATCCTTTCTACCTATCCTCTTTTTGGCCATCTTTTATGGCAGGGGTATTTACTTTTTACTGTAGGTATTCCCACACCATGTAGTAGCTTCCTATTTTGGGGGCTGCTGACATCTGGGACAAGAAAAACTGATGTAGTGGCGTCTGCTGCATTTTTTATACCCCTAACGACCTGTAGTCCTGGAAGAGGTGACTGCATCCGACGCAGAAATCCCAAGACTCTAGTATTCAGGACGACTGAGGGCTAGCTGCAGGCAGATAACCCAAGTGTGATGACTGCAACAGTGAATGCATTTGAACATCTACATTTATGGTAAGTGTACACAACTGTAATTTTCCCCTTCTCCACCTACTAGCCAAGGGCAATCATCACAGGTTACCCCACCGAATAGACCTGCTCACATAGGACAGGGGATCCCTTCTACACCCCCAGGTGAACAATCTGAAACTGACCTTATGGGTGATAAGGTTCTAATGCCCTACAGACACCTATATTCAGAGGACATACTCAATGTTCTGCAGGAGGCCAGAAAACCTAGTACCACAGAAATTCTGCATCTAAATGGAACAGGTTCTCCAACTGGTGTCAACTGAAAAACCAGGACCCTCTGACTACTTCTATACCTATGGTCCTTTCCTATTTGTGTGAGCTACTTCACTTGGGACTAACTTAATCTTCACACAGTCCATTTATCTGCCATCTCTGCTTGTCTGCCCATATCACCTCCCCTGGCTTCCAGATTGGAAGTAGAGCTTTTTCTGAAAGGAGTACTTCATATCGGACCCCCAAGAAAGCCTATACCCCCTTCTTGGGACCTTCATACTAAAAAAACTTGCATTGCCATCTTTTGAACCAGCTCATTTAGTATCCCTGAAACTACACCCTGAAAGCCGTTCTACTACTGGCTCTCACCTCCGCCAGGAGGGTATCAGAGATGCAAGCCCTTATGGCTACCTTTCCTTACCTTTCTACAAGGACAGAGTTGCCTTCAGGACTAACACCTCCTTCATGTCTAAAGTGGTTAATGAACTCTCATTAAACCAGACCATTAACCTACCAGATGTTCATCATGTTTCACTGTTGCAGTCATTACTCTTGGGTTATCCTGCTGGCAGGCTACCCTCAGTCGGCCAGAATTCCTAAGTCTAGGTCCGGCGTCTGTTGCTGTCGCCTCTTCCCTGACGTCAGTGCGCCAGGGGTATAAAAGATGCAGCCGACGCCATTTTCTTCAGTCTTTCTTGCCGCGCAGTGCCCAAAGCAAAAGCGGTTCGCAAGTGCCGGTCAGCCGACTCCTGAGATTTTCAAGTCCGAATTTCAGAACTGAAGTCTTCATTAAAGCTAAGTACCCCGTTGGGGAAACTTTTTTCTTCCTCCAGACCGATGTCAGAAAAAGTTAACAATTGTATTTCTTGTGGGAAGCAAATACCTCCATAAGGATTTTCTCTCTCACTGTATTCCTTGCCTAGGCCCTGATCACAACGTTGCTAGCTGTCAGTTTTGTGCTAGATTTAACCAACGCACTACTAAGCGTCGGTTCGATTTTGCATTTCATTACTTTGGCCGGAGATTTAATTATATAATGCCGTCGGACCAGCCGACAACTAGAGTTTACAAAAAACGCAAGGATAAGGATAGGCATCCGAGGTCCAAAACAGACTAGGCCTCTGTTAGGCCAGTCGCAGGTTCCCAGTGAGGCGCTTTCGCAGCCCCTGGCGCCCGCTACCTCAGAGCCACAGGCCGCTGCCGACTGTGTCTCTGAATACTCAAGGGTATTGGACACTCTGAAATCATTCCCTCAGATGGGTCCAGAGCCGCTGAGCAGGCATCGGCTTCTGAGGGTGTCTTCAGACCTACACAACTATATATTAAGCCATCTTCAGCTTCAAAGACTAAAGCAGCTCTAAAGACAAAGAAACAAGTACAGCATTCTCCAACTCAGACTTCATGCCTAAAAAACAGACGCTCAAAATGGCCGAAGACCTAATTACTTTGATCAGGGGCTCCCATCCCCCTCCTGATAAGAGGCCTAGGCAAGACACAGTGTGATTCTTCTGATCAGGTTTCTATTTCCTCTGATACCTCTTCTGAACAGGATTACTCCATGCTTCCCTATGAGGATTCTGATGCTGAAGAATCCATTCCTTCAGCCTCTCCTCCTGAGGATTATTCTTTTGGGGAAACCCTGAATACCATGAGGGAGCATTTCCACTGGGGGAGAGCCAAGATTATTCTGAATCTAAGAAAAGGTTCAGAGACTTTCTGCTACTTCCTCAGCATAGACCCCTTGCTATTCCACCTGTTCTAGACATTGTAGATGTATTTTTAGAGTCCGGCCTGTCCCCTGACTCTTCACCCCCTGCACCTGCTAAGCCAGACAGATACTACAGGGTCCCGGATTCTCATAAATTCCTATATAAAAACCCCGCTGCTGACCCAGAAACTACATCTCAGGGTCCCAAAGGGGTTAAAGCTTCTACTGCAAAAAACCCTGTCCCCTCTGATAGGATTCTAGGGCTCTAGACAGATGGGGGAAAAAAGTCTACACTTCCGCTACACTGGCTGTAAGGGCTTAAATTCAGTTTCATATGCTTAAATATCAGCAATATTTAATGTCACTGCTTAAACAAAAATTGTCGACAAATACTGAATGTTCAGAGAACAAGGAATTGCATGATTTATTGCATGCAGCTGAACAAGTGGGAAAGCATACTTTGCAATGTGGTTATGATTCACTGGAGGCCTCTTGTAGGGCCGCTGTTACAGGTTCTGTTATTAGAAGGCATGCTTGGTTAAAGGAACAGAATCTTGCCTGATCATGTTAAAGCAAAGTTATTAGATGCACCATTACAGCATGATACTTAGTTTGGTATTAAAGCAGAAGAAATGTTGAAAAAAATGGAGGATAAAGCAAAATCCATGCAGACAGTCAAGGATTTCTTACAGGTACAGCCACCCAGGTTTAGCAGGAACTGGCCTTCTAAAAATTGGTCCTTTCCAGTGTCAGACAGACCACAGAGGCAGATACAGGCGTCCCAGAGGCAGATCTCAGCCCCAAGGCTCATACAGGCCTAAACAATGGGGTGCTCCTACCTCCCAAAGCGGAGAAGACAAATCACAGCCTTACAGGAAACCGTCCCAATGACTTTCCTCTACCAGAACCAAACACCTTTCTTTTGGCAGCCCCCTTGGGGGGAAAACTAGAACTTTTTTCATCAAATTGGCAAATGGTTACCCAAGACAAATGGGTCCTGAGCATTGTGTCCCAAGGCTAAGGTATGCCAGACCTGCCACACAGTCAATGGGCAGAGGCACAAAAACAAATTACAGCCCTCATGGACATGAGGGCTAGTCAATTACCACAAGAGCAGGGGCAAGGATTTTACTCCACACTTTTCCTAGTACCCAGAAAGGACAAAACTGGAGACCAATACTGGACCTGTCTACACTAAAGTTTCTGGAAGTTCCAAAATTCAAGATGTTGACTCTACAGCAGCTACTGCCCATGCTGGGCAAGAAGGCTTGGCTCGTAACTTTGGACCTAAAAGAGGTATACCTGCATGTCCCAATCAGACAGTCTTGTAGAAGATACCTCAGATTCATAGCTGGCTCAATGCATTACCAATTCTCTGCACTGCCCTTTGGCTTATCTACTGCTCCCAGGGTCTTCACAAAATGCCTGGCACCAGTAATTGCATTTTGCAGACAAAAAGGAATTCAAATGTATCCCTACTTGGACGACTGCCTTATTCAAGCAGAGAACAAAGACATTCTTCTAAAACGTCTGGCGTTTGTAAAAAGATTACTAATTGGCCTAGGGTACACAGTAAACAAAAAAAAATCAAAACTAGTGCCCTCTCAAGAGATGATATTCCTGGGTGTAAGCTTAAATACAACTGCCCAGATGGCTTATCTCACGCCAGACAAAGGCAACTGACTACTTCAAGAAATTGGCAAAGACCCACTTATCTGCAAGGAAAATCCTGCAGGCCTTGGGTTTCATGGCATCCTGCATTCTACTAATTCCATATGCCAGACTGCATATGAGGAAACTATAATGGTATCTAAAAAGTGTTTTGACTCTGCATTGCCACAGTCTGGAGACTGTAATTGCATTCATTCCCTGCCTGCAACGGGAGTTTCGATTGTGGGCAGAAGCCTGTCACCACAACAAGGGTCTGCCATTCAGTTTACCCACAGCCAGAATGACACTGACAACGGATGCATCAGACTATGCCTGGGGGGCCCATATGGCAGGAAAATGTATTCCGTGCACATGGCCTGCAAACCAGATGCATCTTCACATCATTCAAAAAGAGATGCTAGCTATTCAAAATGCCCTGACAGCTTTCAAGGACCTGCTTCATCCAGGACAGTTACTACTAAAGACAGACAACACTACGGTCATGTGGTACATAAGCAGGGAGGTACACACTCCTACCCCCTCTGCAGATAAGCAATGACCTTATGGGACACAGCATTGGCCTTTCAAGTTCACCTGCAAGCGCAATTCCTGCCAGGAAAAATAAATACTCTGGCAGACTAAGCAGAAACCTCATGGATCCCCACGAATGGAAACTGGATCCACAAGTCTTCAGCATAAGGAAATGGGGATGCCCAGACATAGATCTAGTTGCCTCCCCTCACAACTGCCAATTGCAGAGATTTTGCACAAGGATTTATCACAAGCAAGCATGGAAAGTGGATGCCCTATCTTTCAGCTGGAAAAATATAACAGTATATGCCTTTCCTCCACTGCCTCTCCTTCCCAGGGTACTCCTAAAGGTCAGACAAGAGAAGACAAAAATGATGCTGATTGCACCAGACTGGCCATGCCAGCACTGGTACCCAATCCTAAAGAGCTTATCTCAAGGTCCAGCATGGATATTGCCTCAACCTTCTCACTTGCTGACCCAACAAAACAATCCGATCCTGTACAGCCAACTCAGGACCTTAAATCTGGCAGCATGGCGGATAATGTAGCCATTCAGAACACTCCTCTCTCAAAAGTTATGGATGTTATCTTGGAGACCAGGAGGCCCAGTACCAGAAAATCTTATGCAGAAAAATGGAAGAGATTCTGTGCTTGCAACCAGGAACAAGGCATTGACACGTGTGTACCAAATATCCCTCAGATTTTACAATACCTAACTGAGATGCTGAACAAAGGCCTTTCCTTATCAATTAAGATTCATGCCTCTGCCATTTCAGCCCACTACAATACGGAACCACCTCTCTTTTCTCATTCTTTAATAAGGCAGTACCTCAGAGGGGCCAAAAACATTAGGCCTCCAAGGAGAGCACCAGTTCCGGCCTGGGACCTCAATTATGTTTTGGAAAAACTCTCCCTGCCTCCTTTCGAGCCAGCATCAACAGCAGATATAAAATTCTTATCCTGGAAAACAGCTCTGCTCCTAGCAATAACCTCTGCAAGGCGAGTCTCGGAGTTGCACGCACTCATGGCTGTGGAACTTTTCATCATTTTTCATCCAGACAGGGTTTCTCTGAGGACAAACCCTACATTTATGCCTAAGGTGGTGTCCAGTGTGGCCCTCAACCAAACCATTCACTTGCCTACCTTTTATCCAAACCCACAGAACAAGGGTGAGAAAATTCTGCATTCTGTGGACATAGGCAGTTACGCTTCTACTTGGACAGAACTAAAGCTTTCAGAAAGACTGAGCAACTTTGTGTCATATGCTGCAGGATCACAAGGAAAGGCCATCTCAAAAGACTATTTCTAAATGGATAGGCCATTGCATCGGTTTCTGCTATTTTCAGCATGGCAAATCAGTGCCTAAGGGTATTAGGCCTCATTCCACCAGACTTCAGCAGCCTTCCTCAGAGGAGTACCAACCAAAGATATCTTAAAGGCTGCAACTTGGAGTTCATTGCACACTTTCACAAAGCACTACCACTTACCTCTTTAAGTCCAGCGAAGGCTTTGCCACTGCAGTTCTGCAGGGCCTCATAGCCTCTCCTAATCCTATTTAGCCCGGCCACCCATCCTCAGCTTTGGGATTCAACCCAAGAGTAATGACTGCAACAGTAAAACAAGATGAACATAGTACAGTTGTGTACCTACCATAAATGTAGATGTTAGTGTATTCTCTGTTGCAGTCCAGGTTACCCACCCACCATCCCCCTTGTCTTTGGGACTTATCTGCACTTCTCTATCCTATGCAACCTATGTGGTGTATTTGCTTGTAGATGAAAGAAATGTTATTTTTGTGCATGCATTTTTATTGGCATATTTTTACAGCCTACCAGTTTGGGGGCACCTGACATCTGGGGCAAGAAAAACTGAAGAAAATGGCGTCGGCTGCATCTTTTATACCCCTGGTGCACTGACATCAGGGAAGAGGCGACAGCAACCGACGCTGGACCTAGACTTTGGAGTTCTGGCTGACTGTGGGTAGCCTGCCAGCAGGATAACCCAAGAGTAATGACTGCAACAGTGAATACACTTGAACATCTACATTTATGGTAGGTACACAACTGTACTTTTTCTATCGTCATCCACAAAATTCCTCAGAGGAGACTCTCCATGCTTTGGATGTCCACGGGCAACTGAGGTACTACTTTGACAAAACCAGACATATCAAAGGCTGACCAACTGTTCATCTCCTTCCATCCGAGAGCTTTAGGGAAGGCAGTCTCCAAGCAGACAGTTTCTTCATGGATCTCAAAATCCATTGACATGTGCTATTCCTATCATGGAAAATAGTTGGACGGTCATGTCAAACTTCACTCTACCAGTGCAGCTGCCTCCTCAGCTGACTTTTTCAAAGGGATTGACTACGCTTCCATTTTAGAAGCTACCACTTGGACTTCGGTTCACACCTTGACAGGACATTACAAACTGGACCAGAGCAAGAGCAGGGTTTGCCAGGTCAATTCTCCAAGGCCTTATTGACCAGGGAACCCAATCCTCCACCCAGGCTCATACCTAAAGCTCTGGTGTACTCTACTGTAATGAATACTGCAACATGAGAATAGAAGAGCATAGAATAGTTGTGTAAGAAATCATCATAACTTTAGATGTCCTTTTCCATGTTGAGTATTTGGTCCCACCCACCTGTCCCTCTACTTTACCTAACAAGCATACCATGGCCTACCTGTGGGGACAGTCATTCTCTTACCCAGGCTCCCCATTAAACACAGCCTATCTACTACCCTAGGTCTAGTCTACATACAAGTCTAAGGGTCTGCCTATTATGACCCTCTCTTAACCCACAGGAGTGCTACTGTATGCAGCAGCTCATTCTGAAGAGGGTATGTGTAGACGTCACTTTTATACCCTTCGTTGGTTTATGGCCCTGACAAGGGACATCACACGTACCATCCAGGAGCAAAGACTTTGGTGTACTGTCTGGATGGCGGCACTGCAGGCAACAACCTCCCTACTGTAATGAATGCTGCAACATCGAAGAGAAGGACATCTAAGGTTATGGTAAGTTCTTAGACAAGTATTCTTTACATCCACATTTGAGAGAGAATAAAGCTTACTCAAATTTGCAGGCAACACATCTGGGTGGATGTCTTCTGTGGTAGTCATCACCTTAATGGACTCTCCTGTGGTAGTAGTGACACAATTCTTTCCAGGGTGGGGGTGGCGTTTTGAAGGAAAGATGGTCCAGGGTACTTGGTCACATGTAGAGATCAATCTTCACGTCTGTGTTCTGGGGATTGAAGAAGTCTTCTAACATTGCAGGCCTTTCAGGATGCCCCCCCCCCCCGAGGTGTGATCCAAGTGCAGATTATAGTCTAGTGCCTCAAACAGGGAGGAACCCGCTCTTATCCCCTATAAAAGCAATGCATGTCCCAAGGTTGTTCAGTGTTCTGGTGAACAAGTTGAGCAGATCTTAATGCCTCGCAAGTGGTCCTTCAGTCCAACAGTGCCAGCCTGGTTCTTCATTCAGTTGCTGGGGCCAACCTTGCAACAACCTGTTGTCTCTGCTAAGTGTGAAAGTTACTTTGCCCTGATCTGTCTGGATGAGTAGGCACCGAGGGATACTGAAGTCCTCATTTAGCCCCCAGGTCTACTGTACACTTCCCCCATGTCTGCTGTATGCTTTGCCCCATTACTTTGTATGAACAAATTCATACAGAAAGCAAGAATGTGCAAGGCCAAAATGAATCCTTATTGCCCTTTTTTAGCCTCATCAGACATGATATCCAGTGTCCTTTTCATTCTTCCTCCACATATGGGGCACAGATCTGACTCGCCTTTCGCAGACTTTGGATCTGACTCTTCAGCTCCTCCCTCTATCCATAATTACCTAGACCATCCCCAATACCTCCAATCTCATTTGCTGCCATCTGGCTTGGACATGGATACACTTAGTGTTTTCGGATTGTGTAGTAAGCATTTTTTGTTAAATCTCCGCCATCTCAGTTTCAGTTGTATTAATTTACTTCCTACCTTTTTCAGGGTAACTTTAACGTACTGTTGTTGGTACTTCTCTATATATTTCTCATCTATCCCTTTTCTTATCCAGATTTTAGGGTATTAACTACCATTGTTCTTTTTACAGAAATATAGAAAGACAAAAAAACTTATCTTTTTCTCTTAATATGGCTGAAAAAGCCTACAGGTTTTAAAATGTACTTCCTCTGGGCACAAAATTCCAACCTCTGGTGCCCACAGGGAGTGTTTTATTTGAGCAGCACATCTCTGCACAGACTGTACCATTTGTGCCGCATTTAGCTCTAGAGCTATTGCAGAGAGAAGAAACAAGCTGGTATTAAAAGGATTAACGCCGTAGTCTTCCTCTGGGACTAAAAAACTTCATCTTTGGACCCTCTACAAAAAATTAGATCATCCAGTCAGTGTGTGCTGGATCAGCAAAGAAAAACTACAGATCCCAAGTCTTCAGATCAAATACTTCTCAGCTAGAACTACCATCCAAACTTTGATCCAAAACCATTGGATCCCATAACTGGAATCATATACACCAAGAGCTTGCTCACCCGAGTTCATATCTGACCCTATTTCCCCACTGCTTCATTTTCCACTAATGAAACCCCGAAAAAAAACACTCCAGGCCTCTGTCTACTACATCTGTCAGGTCCTCCAGGAGTCTTTCTGAAGTGGATGAGATGATAGTTCCTCAGAGCTCAGCTCCAGGTGGGGGTTATTTGTTACATTTCCCATTGGATCTGTGAGCCTTCCTGCCACTGCTTCGCTATCTCCTCTTCCAAACTGTCCTGTTTCAGAACCCCAGGATCTGACCTTTCCAAGAGTTCTGGTGTTAGAGGATTTCATCTTTCACCCTGACTGTTTCCATGACCAGTTCTGCTCCTGTGCCTTTGCACCAGGACAAATCTCTGAGCTGAAGCATCCTTACTTGATGCCATCATGGGATTTAGGTAGCTGAAGAAACTGTCCCATCAGTTGAGGACAGAATGAAAATTGACATCGGGTAAAGAAGTTGTGTACTTATAACATTCCATCTGTGTTGTCCATTTTCATTCTTCAACTCCCCACCCATCGACATTCAACCAGAAATGTTCTGGAAGAGTGAGTGGATATAGCAAGTTTTTGGGGTCTACCCCTCACATTGTATGTAACTTTTTCGCCTTTCTGCTATATATTCCTTAAGGTTTTTACATACGAGCAAGTTTTATTTTACTATAGTTTGCAAACAAGATCTGAGGTAAATAGGGATTGGTGCATTATGGGTAGGGGAGAAGCTAGAGAGTTCAATTTGACACGAGCTTTTACAGCATCCGAGTCAGATCTGAGGGCTCTGATCTGAACCTGTCTGAGGAATAATGAAAATGAACAACACAGAGGGAACGTGAAGTGTCGGGCTTTGCTTGTGTCTTTAGATCCTGTCAGCATCCCAGAAGTGTTCCACTATGAAAATATACCACAGCTAATGGAAGAAGCTTTCCATTTGGGCTGCTTCCAAGGCCTTGGATCTATTTATCTCCTGTTCCTTCCATCCTAGAAATTGTCAGCTTTTTCACAATGGGTTAAGTTACTCAATTGTCAAAGTTCAGTTGGTAGCCTTTTCTAGCTTTCATATAAACCAGAACACCTCTGTAGCCTCTTTTGAGAATTTTTAAAGCTTTCCTGAAAGGAACATTTCTTTGTCCTCCTCTCTGAGATCCAGTCCCCCCTTGGGTTATTTCTGTCCCGTTACAAGCATTGACTCAGCCACCATTTGAGCCAGCAGCATTAGTAGATTCGAAGTTCCTCTCTTGGAAAACAGTTTTTCTGGTGGCAATCACTTCAGCCAAACGGATTTCATAGATACAGGCACTTTCCTGCAATCTGCCATATTTGTTTCGTAAGCAGAGGGGTTTCCTTAAGAACTAATGCAGCCTTCTTTCCTAAGGTGTCAGTAAATCTGCATGTCTCTTTCACACTATTTTCAAATGAAGGGGAATACATGATGATCTGATGTCTGTCTTTATTCTGCCCTCACAAATTGGTACAGATCCAGTCCATTAGAGCCAACTCTGCTGATGCTACAGCTCGGAGCTACCAGATCTCTCTAGCTTCTCCCTTACCCACAATGCACCCTCCCAACTACTACAGATCTCGTCTGCTGCTTCTAGCTAATGGACGTGAGCTACCAGTCTTTCTCGAGACGTATTGGATAGGTAAAGTTTTTTCTTTGAAAATTCTCTAACATTTATTTAGCTTAGTTTACCTTGCAACTCTTTAGTCTTTACTGTTTGTGGTTTATGATTTTTTTTCTGTATTCTCCCTTGCGACTTTGTTGTATTTCCGACATACCAGTGTTGGTGTTTCCTTGCCCCTTCTGTACTATACTTGAGGATTGTAATCTGCTTTTCTTCGGTCTCCTTTTAAACTTTGTACTGAAATACTCTCTTTAGTGTCACCCTCCTTCTTGCAACTCTGTCGTAGTTCTTCTTACCATTGGTGGTATTCTTTCTCCTTCCTTCAGCTTGTAAAAAAAAGTTATTTACTATTCACTTGTTTGTTGAAATTTGACAGTTATTGTGGAAATATATTTTACATGATGAGTGACAAACCTGCAGCTTTTAAGAAATGCTCCAAATGTGGACATAAGTTGCCTATCTCAGATGCATACTCCTTTTGTGTGTACTGCCTGGGTCCATTACACTTGCAGGAAGATGGACGGATTTGTCACTGATTTAATCCATGAGCCTTAACTGAGCTTAAAAATTGATATTAAAAGGTCTCCTTCCTTCCTATTTTGGAAAAGCCATATCCCATTCTCCAAAGTTGAATACTTCCACCTCATCAAAGTCTTTTCGGATTCTTTACTGAATGGAGTGCTAAACATCGGTCTCAACCCCAGATAAGAAAAAGATGAAACTTTTGGATCAGACTGCTGCTTTTGATCCTATAACTTCTAAGACTAATTATAGATGTTGTCTATCTCGCCTTCATTCTTGCTGGTTGGGTTCGGAGCCGATCCTCGGCTCCGACTCTGCCATCTTCAAAAGCTCGAGAGCTGCTTACTGGCTCGAGGCCCCCCTATATCCCATGATGCCTGGCACTAGATATCCAGATCTCGTTTGCCGCTTCTGCTACGAGGTTGTGTTTACTGGCTCTGTTCGTAATTTTCACTTTATTGATATATATAGAACTTTTGTATATTATTATAGTTGTTAGAATACTTAGTGTTCATACATAGCTGTAGTATTTGTTGGTGTTTAGTCTTCCCCCTTGAAAACTTTCTTCTTAGAGTTTTCCCCTCCCCCGTTTCCTGCTTAAGGTAGCCGTTTTAGTTAGAGGCTTATCCTTGTTTCGTTTTTTTTTTTTTTTAAGGTATAACATTTTTTTCTCTAGAAATTGTGGTAGTTAGGTTTGTTTACCCTTTCTTCTTGTATAGTGTGTATGTTTGCTGTGCGTTTTTTTTCTAGTTACCTACTTCCCTTTGTACTTTTTATTTGTAATTTGATATTTCCTTACAGGAATGTCTAAAGACATGAAAGTGTCTGGATTCAA
This sequence comes from Protopterus annectens, assembly GCF_019279795.1. NCBI lineage: Eukaryota > Metazoa > Chordata > Ceratodontiformes > Protopteridae > Protopterus > Protopterus annectens. Next base: position 424,421,188 of record NC_056746.1, read on the forward strand.
GAAGTGTGACTCATGCTGTCAGAAAATGTCACTGACAGATGGTCACACTTGTGTCTTTTGCTTGGGCGCCCTACACCTGCAGGATTCTTGTTCGGTGTGCCATGCCTTTAGTCCAAGAGTCCTGCAGGAGCATAGGAATAAGCTTATCCTTAGGGGTTTGCTTAAACCTGAAGGATCACCAGCCAAGTCTGTCAGTGAAACCTTCCAAGCCATCGAAGCCGCCGGCTCCCAGTTCGGAGCCGTCGGGTGTGGCGTCTGCATCAACTTCGGTTCCGGCTGGAACCGAAGTACCTATCTCCCAGCCAACTTCGGTTCCGACTGGAACCGAAGTGCCTATCTCCCAGTTGGCCCCGACTCTGCTGTCGGAACAGTCAGGGAGTCGAAAACGCTCTAGATCGCCATCCTTAGTCGATACACTCTGCTCCGGGGTCGCCTTTGTTGCAGTCTGAGCAAAGTCATCGATCCCACTCTTCTCGGTTGTCTAGGCTATCTGACCATGATTTGGAGAGTGTGGTGAGCAGGCTTTTAAAATCGCAGGCCCTGGCTAAAATGTTATCCAGCCCCCCTCATCAGGGTTCGGCTCCATCTGTCTCTGCAGTAGTTCCTCCTTTCGACTCATTCCTTGAGCTCGGAGCCGGAGCTTGCTGGGGCTGGGTCCGCGAGACCGTCTGCATCGATACCTACCCTTTCGGTTCTGTCGTCTGCTCTGATCTCTTCCATAGTGCCGTCCTTGGAGGGATCTGGGCGCCGGGACTCCCTCGTCTGCTCCGAGGGGGCGAGTGGCATCGGACCCTTGTCCGACCCAGTTCTCCCTCTCGGAGCTTTGGCGCAGGTGAGTTCAGCTCCTACATCGGCTTCGGAGCAGTCTCTCGGTGCCGGGAAGGATTCCGGTCTCTTTGGAGCCGGAGCCTTCTCTGATATCTGGAAGAGGTGCCTTCGAGGTCATGAGGAGTGTGCTGGCATCTGAGTCTGCCTCACGGTCAGCCTCATCGGCTCCTCCCCTCATGGTGCCTGCTCCTGTCTCTGCCCCTCCTCCAGACCCCAAGCGTGGGGAACAAGTGCTCCAGGGCACCCCATTGGGTGTATCTTCCTCTTCCGAGGCCTCCCCTGTTCATTCAGAGGAGCCCCCTCGAAAGAGGAAATGCAAGAGGAAGCATGTTGACTTCCCTGAGTCTGTCACTTCAGATACTGACTTGGAGGATTCGGAAGGGTCCCCGAGATCCTCCTCTGAGGGTGTCTCTTTCTCAGACATCCTTGAGATACTTAGGCAGAGGGGGAACTGGACTACCCTTAACCCTTCAGAGGATGAGTCAGTATTCCTGGGCACGTTTGGTTCCCGACCCTCCACCTCCTGGGTGTCTCCGCCTTTCGATCCACTGATGTCTGTGGTGGCTGGGAAGGTGTGGTCAGCCCCAGACAGAGTAGAACCAGCCCCCCGAAGACCCACAAAGTTTATTACTGCACCACAGGACAAACAATTTCTGACTAAGGGTGTTCCCGTTGATGCCATGGTGGTAGCAGCGGCCACAAAAAAGGAGTTTGCTGAAACTTCGTCTGTTCATCCCCCTAATAAGGAATCTAGGACGATGGACAGATATGGGAAGCGGATGTTTGCATCAGCGACCTTCTCCATGAGGTCGCTGAACTATTTGTGCCACTTTACCCGCCTTCAAAGGGATCTCCTTAAAGAGCTAGGAGACACCCTTCAAGATCCATCAGCTGCAGGGGTCCAGGCTAAGGTTACCTCCCAGCTGGCGACTCAACTCGGTAGTAAACTCCTCCATGCGGCTCATCTTTTATGCAGCCGATGGTGAGAGTAGGGCCGCAGGCACAGGCGTGGCCTTGAGGAGGCATGCCTGAATGCGGTTATGTAACTTTGCGGAACCCTTCAGGGCGTCTTTCACAAACATCCCCTTTGGTTCTGTTCTTTTTGGACCACAGGTGAAGGATACCCTTACCAGGTGTGAGCAGGAAGGCAAGACACTGTCTGCTGTGGGAGTCCGTTTTTCCACTCCTTCAAGACCGCATCCCAAGGGTCAGAAGAGTGGGAAGATGTGGAGGGAACAACAATAGACGCCGCCCTCTGGGCAGAGGGGGTCCGCAAAATCAGGGCCAAAGAGAATCTTTCTCTAGCAAGCCCTTCCAGCATCCCTGAGGTGCTGCCCAGCTTGTCCACCTTTGGAGGCAGTCTGGGGAAGATTATCGCTCTACCCAAAAGCCTGGCAAAGTATAACACAAGACAAATGAGTACTGTGTATCATATCCGAAGGCTACAAGATCCCCTTCCTTCACACTCCCTACATTCCCAACAAATCCCTTCCAGATGTTCCACCCAATCTAAGGGATCAAGCAGTGCAAGATATTTCAAAGCTGCTAAGAAAGAACCAGCCAGTCCCAGCAGACCTGCAAGGATCCGGAATTTACTCAAGGTTCTTTTTGGTACCAAAAAAGACAGGGGACTGGAGACCCATTCTGGATCTCAGCAGACTAAACAGGTCTGTTCAAAGAACGATGTCCCGGATGGTCACGCTACAGTCCATTTTACCCTTTCTGGGTCAGGACAATTGGATGTCCTCCATAGATCTTCAGGACGTGTACTACTATGTCAAAATGGACAGATGTTCCAGAAGGTTCCTCCGCTTCCGGCTAAGAGCCAGTCATGATCAGTTCAGAGCTCTGCCCTGTGGTCTCACCACAGCACCCAGGGTGTTCAGCAAATGTTTGGCAGTAGTTACCGCTCACCTGAGACTGCAAGGATTCCAGGTGTTTCCATATTTAGACGACTGGCTCCTTACTGCTACCACCAGACATCACCAGTTGCGAGCCTACACCATCCAAACTTGCTCCAAACTAGACATCACAATAAATTTCGAAAAGTCTGCATTGTCGCCTTGTCAATCTATTACCTTTATAGGCGCAAACCTAAATACAAAGGACATGTCAGCGAGACTTCCATTAGAGTGCTAGACATTCGCCGACATATGCAGGTTTTACTAGGATGCAAAAAAATTCAGGCCAGATTCGTCCTAAAAACCTTGGGTCTCATGGCAGCGGCTATCATTTTAGTTTCCCCTTGCTCGTTTTCATATGAGGATTCTTCAGTGGATGCTGTTCACCCAATGGTCTTTCCAGCAACTTCCAATGTCTCACAAGATAATGACTACACAGACATGTAAAAACCAACTTGCTTGGTGGATGGTTTCCCCATCAGTACCCCAGGGCAGACCTTTTGCTCTTCCTCCTCCAGTGGCTACGGTGACCATTGATGCCTCCCTGATCGGGTGGGAGGCATTTTCAGGGCAGAACAGTCCAAGGCACCTGGCAGCCTCACGAGTACCATCTGCATATCAATGTCTTGGAGATGAGGGCCGTGCTTTTGGCGTTGCAAGCTCTTCACAACTCTCTTCCTACCGGGACCATTGCAATTCAAACAGACTATGTCAGTAGTGTGGTACATCAACAAGCAGGGCGGAACCAGGTCCTACCCCTTATGTCGAGAAGCAACTGAGACTCTGGCAGTGGGTGATCTCTTCCCAATGGTTTCTGATAACAGCGCACATCCCTGGGAAGTCCAATGTTATAGCGGACAGGCTGAGCAGAGCAATTCTCATGCCTCACGAGTGGTCTCTCAATCAGACAGTGGCTGACCAAATCTTCCGCAAATGGGGTCAGCCTTGTTGCTACCCCCTTCAACAGCAAGTGCAACAATTTCTTCTCTCCTCCCTCTTCCCGGACACTCCCCCAGAGACGCTCTAGTTCACGATTGGCCTCTGGGACTTCTTTATGCATTCCCTCCGTTCCCCCTAATTCCCAAATTGATACAGAAAGCTACCACATTGGGATGCAAGATGATCCTCATTGCCCCTTACTGGCCTCGACAAATTTGGTTCCCTTTCCTGCATCATTACCTTCTGGAGCAGCCCTGGACCCAGTTTTGGACCCTCCTGATCCATCAGTCGGGCGGGCTTCACCAATCCCTTCAATCTCTCCAGCTCACTGCTTGGTTGCTCCACTTCTGACCTTAGCCAGGCTTCTGAACATCTCCCACTCGGTGCGTGAAATCATCTTATCGCACAAGTCTGCTACTAGAAAGACTTATGCTAGTAAGTGGAAACGTTTCTCTTTCTGGGCAGAGGCTAGGAATATAGATCCCTTTTCAGCCCCTGTGCACCATATTCTGGATTTTTTAGCGGAACTTTTTCGTGCTGGATCTTCTGGCATGATTAGAGTGCAGTTAGCTGCAATTTCAAACTTTCATACAGGTCTATCGGACACTAGTATTATGTCCCATAAGCTTTGTAAAGCTTTTCTCAAAGGGACTACTTTACTCGGGCCACCAGTGAGTGATCCCCCACCTCCGTGAGATCTAAATTTGATCTTAGCTTCCCTGATACTGCCCTCCTTTGAACCGGCAGCTTCTTGTTCCTTGAAGTTTCTTTCGTGGAAAACCCTTTTTCTGGTTGCAATTACTTCAGCCAGAAGAGTTTGAGCTTCAGGCCCTTTATGTTCGCCCTCCTTCTCTAATTTTCCACAATGACAGTGTCTCTCAGGACTAATCCTTCCTTCCAAAGGTTTCTTCTGACAATAATTTGAATCAGTCTATTGATCTGCCTGTGTTTTTTCCAAATTATTCCAACAAGGCGGAATACAAATTGCATCATTTGGATGTTCATAGACAGTTACGCTTTTACTTGCATAGAACTAAGCAAATAGGAAAATCAGAACAGCTATTCCTGTCCTATGCTGAGGGCAAACAAGGTCTACCTGTGTCGAAAGTAACCTTATCTAGGTGGTTGACGTCTATCATTACATTTACATATCAGTTAAGGGATAAAGAGCTTCCTGTTAAACCAAAAGGTCACTCCACTAGAGCTCTAGCTACTTCAGTGGCTTTTCAGGCAAGATTGTCAATGGAAACTATTTGTGCGGCAGCTACATGAGCCAATCCCCATACCTTCATTTCACATTATAAGCTGGACATGGCCTCCAGGAGCAGAGCTGATTTTGGTTCCACTTTTCTGAAGAGTCTGTTCCGATGAGCCACCCAGGATTGAGGTGCTTGGGACGCTGTCCCAACCAGCAAGAATGAAGGCGAGATAGACAACTTAACATTAAGAAGTTATGTACCTACCATAACGTTCCATGTTAGTTGTCTTCTCGCCTTCTTTCTTGCGTCCCACCCTCCATCCCCCTATCCTAGTAGACCGAGAAGAGTTCATTATGTTTTCTCTCACTGGCCGAGTCTTCTCTTGGCTATTCCTTCTGACTAGTAGTCTCTCTAGTAGGATTTATGCATTCTAGGATAGGATTTCTGTATTATGTCTGCAGTTAGACTTACCAAACGAGATCTGGGTATCTAGCACCAGGCATCATGGGATATAGGGGGGGCCACGAGCCAGTAAGCAGCTCTCGAGCTTTTGAAGATGGCCGAGTCGGAGCTGAGGATCGGCTCCGAACCCAACCAGCAAGAAAGAAGGCGAGAAGACAACTAACATGGAACGTTATGGTAGGTACATAACTTCTTATTCCAGCACAATCCAAGTCTGATCAGACAAGCCTTCAGAGATTCTATATTGTCCTCATACTAGATATTCTCAGTCTGACCCCAGTACCAGACAAGCTTCCATCACCTTTTTTGCAGAGACCAGCATCCCCTCCTCCATTTTCTCTGCTCGTTCTTCCAGAAGTGTCTCGGACGATGTGGAGAGTGGTGAGGAAGATTCTCTGCTCAGGGGCAGATTGGTCTTCTCTCTGCACCTACCCCTCTGGGTCAGGTGGTCCTGACCTACCACACCACCCATGCAAGCTCCTCCTCTGGCACCATCTGCTTTCTGAGTGTTGGGTCCCAGTCCAGATCATTCACTGATCCGAGGATCTCCATCTTCGGATCTAACCTCTTCTGAGACCTTTTTCGGGTCAGGAGAGCTCTGAGCTGAAGCCTGCCTGCTGGTTCTGGGCTACATCATTTGACTACATTTTTGGAGCCATGTCTTCCTCAGTGGCTTGGCACCAGACAGTTTGGCTCTGGTTTCCTCCTCGGGGGCAGTGCCGATGGATTGGAGAGAGGGGACAATTCAGAAACCCAGTTTCTCGGATAAGAGCCTCTTTTGGGGTCCGAGGCTGTGAAAAGTGTTTACTGCCTCAGAAGCCTTATAGAGCCTTTCCCCTCTGATCCTGCCTACTCTACCACAATGCCCCAGTGTCTGGAGCCTCAACTGCTCTCTCCACAGGGACATCCTGAGCAAAACTTCAGGTTTCCTTTCAAGGAATTTAGATTTCCACTTCAGAGACTTCCCCAGAACTTCCCACTGAGGAAGTACCTTGGAAAAGGATGTGTAAGTGGAAGCAGCTAGACTCCCTAAAAATATGGATTTTGACGAAGGTGAATGTCCCCACGGTCACCTCCTGAATATGTTCCCTTCAGAGACTTACTAGAATCAACAGAGTGGCCAGAAAATGTGATTCAAAAAATCCCAAGGGCAATTCCATGACACATGTGGAGGAAGTGCCCCCAGAGGCAGATGGGGGAACTCCAGTGGATGTTGCCACCCTTGTGGCAGAAGTCTCGCAAAACCAGGGTTCATGAGAATTTCTTAGATATACCCTGTTGGTGCTCTTTAGTGGAGACCCCGACTTTCCATCTCTGGAGAGAATCTGGGGAAGATTGTCCCTGCACCAGAGAGCCTGGCTCGAATTAAGATATTTGGGTGCAAAGGATTATATCCCAGAAGTTATAATACCATTTTCCCTTCAACCCCCCAATTCCCAGGAAAATCCCTGATGATCCACCCAGTCAGGGATCAAGCAGCAGTTAAAGTTCAAAAGCTGCTAAAAGTCATCCCAAGAGGTCTCATCAGACCATATAGGATCCAGAACTTAAGCTACTTTTTAGTGCCAAAAGAGAGTGGAGACCAATTTTGGATCTCGCATATCTAAACAAATGTGTTCAACAAAGTCCCTGAGTGGTCACGGTTCAGTCCATTCTCCCCTTTCTGAGCAAGGACAGTTGAATGTGCTTGATAGAGCTCCAGGATGCCTGCTATCACACAAAGATGGACAGGCGGTCCAGGAAGTACCTATGCTTCCGGCTGGGAGCCAGTCATTACCACTTCAAAGTACTGCCCTTTGGACTCCACAGCCCCCTGGGTGTTTACCAAGTGCATGACAGTAGTAGCAGCAGCATACCTCAGACTGCAGGGATTCTAAATGTTTTCCTACCTGGGTTGATTCCTTACTGTTCCGACCAAACCAACTCGTACAGTCAAGAGATCAGGTTCTCCACACCTGTGCTGTCGTAGGAGTAACAAACTCCAACCAACTCAGACACTGGAATTTATTGGAGCACTGCTCTACACACAGCCGTTGCTTCCCTTCCACCTCACCGAGTTCCAGTTATAAAGTCACAGGTCAGGAAGGTTGAATGTAGACAATACATCAGTCACAGCCCATACAATCCTCCAAACTCTCTGCCTCATGGCTGCAGCAATAACCTTGGCTCCATTGGCCAGGTATTACATGTGGATCCTACAGGGAATGTGGGCTAGCTATTGATCAGTCGTCCATCAGTCGGTGTCATGTCAGATAAAAATTACCAACACTTGCAGAAGAGATCTTTATTGGTGGATCCAGTCCAATCAACTGCTCCATGGCTGTCCCTTCATTCCCCAACAGCCCAAGGCCATAGTGACTATGGATGCTTCCCAGATAGGGGGGCGGGCATTATCTAGGGAAGATGGGGGGACATATCTGTAGAGTACCATCCAGGTACTTGAATCCCCTGAAGAGGCCAATTTGCATACAAGTGTTCTAGAGATGAGAGCAGTGCCATTGGCATTATGAGCATTTCAAGATGTTCTTCCCTCTGGGATGATCGTGATTCAGATGGACAACATGTTGGTCACCTAGTAAATGGGGGAGGGAACCGGATCTTATCCACTGTGTCGAAGTGCTCGAGGTCTGGCAGTGGGCAATCTCTTCAGATTGCTTTCTTTTAGCAGCACACATTCCACGGAGATCAGAGTGATTGGAGGCAAATTGAGCAGGTGCGTAGTACTACCACACGAGTGGTCCCTCAACGAGAAAGTGGCAGATGAGATTTTCCATCTATGGAGCCAGCCTTGCTGCAATCTTTTTTGCCTCTCCCCTGAACAAGTTTAACAACTATTTTTCCCGGATTCCCTTATGGTGACAGTCACCAAGGGATGGTCTATTTCACGATTGGCCTCCCGGTCGCCTTTATGCATTCTCACCAACCCCATTGATTTCAACATTTTCAGAAAGTTGCCAGGTCAAAGAGCATAGTGATCATCATTGCCCTCTTTTGGCCTTGACAAATTTAGTTTCCCTTTCAATGGCCTCACCTGGTTCGACCACTATGGAACCTAGATCTGACTCTGGACCTCCTATGTCACCGAACAGGCATGTCATACCCAGATATACCAAACCTTAAGCTGACTGCTTGGTTTCTGCAGTTCCCTTAGTAGCCAGACAACCTTTGCTCTTATCACCTGTCCGACATACATTTTTTTCCCCATAAATCCTCGACGAGGAAAATTTGGTCTATCAATTTATTGAATGCTTATTTTGTCGAATACCTTTTCATCGATCCACTTGTCGAACAGTCTCATCAAAGTTTGTCAAACTGAAAGTGATTGAATAACTTGGCTTTGTTATACTTTAGTACATTGCAGGATGTGCAGTAGAAAGTTGGCATGTAAATTCCTCCCACCATCCAATAACAGGTTGAAATTAAGGTAATATTCATACTGATGGCGGCTTGAATATTTGTTTTAGTATTTTTACTCTTTTTCTCAATGTGGTACAATCTGAGTTGGTATATTTGATTTGCGAGGCAGGGGGTCAGCCCCCCTTCAAAAGTGATGTTAGAACAGTAGTTGCTTTTTTTAACATTTTGATTTGTAAGGCTGCGCTTCCTTTTGCAAATACCAGATTTCGAGGTACTACACTATTACAAAAATAAATGTTGCATTTAAAAATTTTAAATTATTACTTTTCATTTGTATTCAAATTGTTTGAAATACTGAGTTTGAGTTTAATATAATTAGGTGTTGTACTTGTTTGCATGTTTTGGAGTCGTTCATTGACATCACTTGAAACATGTTAAGGTGGCCAACTAAAATAATTTGATTATACTGTGTTCAATTATACTGTTCGCTAAATTGGTAGTTTGAGGAAAAGGGTTCAATGAATAGGTGTTTGTTAAAATGAACATTCGATTAAGTGACACATACCCAAGGAAAACATTCTAGGTAATAGCAAATTCCCACCTTATCTCCACCCTACTTTATGCCTCTCCAATATATACCAACCTAAGGCAATGCAATCTAAACAAGCTAGAGACCTGCTACAACAAAATCGCCAAATTCGCCACAGGGGGGCATCCTACTATAGTCGCCACTGTCTCTCACTTGCTGAACTGGGCTGGCTTGAACTCCCTCACCTCCTTCAGTGGCATCAACTCTCACTCAACCACAAACTAGTAAACCATCCACTAAATGTTCCATCCCTCCAGAATCTACTCCAACCCCATCGCACCACCAGACCACTAAGATCCAGCAACAAAAATCACTTGCAGATCACTAAAGCCAATAACTCTGCTGGTGAAGCACTATTCTCTTGCACCATAGCCAAATTATGGAACTCCCTTCCACCCACAATTACCTCCATACCATCATGCACCCACTTCAAAACTTTACTAAAAGCACCTAAAACATGCTGGCTATGCCCTTGCAACTCCCACTCTAATATCACCCACCCCATCCAACCACTACCTTTCTTTCCACTCCACTAACTACCTTGATTATAGCAAGCTCAGACGCTCATAAGCCTAGTACTTATTATACAGCAGGAACTTCTCATTGTAACATTTGTTAATGTCTGTTATGTACTTCACAGATAAAGATTCTAGTTGTCTACTGATGTACTATGTTCATCTGTAAATATGTTGTAAGTAATTGCTATCTTAAAATTGTTAATCGCTATGTAATCCAATGTAACTACTGTCTGTTTATTTTAACTGTGGAGCTTTTCTCCCCAGGCCTCCGCTGAAAATGGACCTACGTCCAGTCGGACACTCCTGGTCAACAAATTTAAATAAAATAAATAAAAATAGTAAATGGAAATGTTTTGCCATTTGGGCTCAGCAGTATAAACTTGACCTCTTTTCACATCTTAGATTTCCTTGCTCACTTTTTTCAAAACGGTGCTAGTACCTCAACCATTAGGGTGCAGTTAGCAGCAATTTCAAATTACTGTACGGTGTTGAATGGTTCACCCATAGCTTCTCACAATTTGAGCAAGGCCTTCTTAAAAGGGACATTCCTAAAGCCTCCTTTTAAAGACAGTGCACCTCCGTGGGACTTAAATTTAATGCTGCAGTCTCACACAACCTCCCTGTGAGCCAGCAGCTACATGTGGCCTTAAATTTCTCTCATGGAAAATAGTCATCTTAGCTGCCATCACTTCCTCAAGAACTTGAGATCCAAGCACGGTCTTATAAAACCTACTTGGTTTTTCACAAAGAGCGATCTTGTGTACCAATCCATCCTTTCTTCCAAAGGTAATGTTGCAGTCCAACATAAATAATTCTATCAATTTGCCGGTGGTTTTTTTCTAAATTTACCAACAAAGTAGAATATATACATTTACTGGATGTTCATAGACTGTTGCATTTCTATCTGCATAGAACAGAAAAAATCAAAAAAGCAAACCCAACTGTCCGTTTCCTTCTCTGGACCAAAAGTGGGAAAATAGATTTCTAAAATTAGTCCATCCAAGTGGTTAAATTGCATCTCCTTTGTCTATAATAAATTGGGCATTTTGTACACATCCATTGAAAGCACATTCCACTAGATTTGTGGCTACCTTCACTGTTTTTTCAGTCTAGGATGGCTATGGATGACATTTGTGCAGCAGCATCTTGGACTGCTCGTACCTTTATCACTCATTACAAATTGGATCTGGCCTCGAGGTAGGACATTTGGTTCTATGGTGCTCAGGAATATACTTCCTCGAGTCTGTCCTGGATTCAAGTAGCTGGGGACGCTATCCCTTTTGTGAGGCTAGAGTGAAGATTGACAACATCAGATAGTTATGTACTAACCAATAACGTTCCATCTGTGTTTATCTTCATTCTTTCCTCACCTCCCACCTACCCCCGTCCGTGAACTCTGGAGGAATGAGCAGTTACATGGTCTCTGAATAGGTACATTTACATGTTTGGCTCCATATTTCTTCCTATTCTTGTATACTATGTAGCAGCAAACAAGATCTGAGGTATTTGACAGGGTGCATTGGGGGTAAGGGAGACGCTCGAGCTGGTGGCTGCAAGCTGTAGCATTGGCAGAGTTGGATCTGACTGATCGGATCCAAACTCATTTGTGCGGAGAGAATGAAGATAGACTACACAGAACATTATGGTGAGTACATAACTTTCTGTATATGCTTGGGCATTCATTGTCTGCTTAGATTTTTATCTCCATAGAGCTAAACCTTTCTGAAAGTCATATCAACTGTGTTCTCTAAGCCTAAATTAGGCAAAGCAATTGCCAAAGTTACTCTTTCTAGATATCTGAGTGTATTTAATTTGTGTGCAGTTAAAAGGGTTTGTATGTGCAATCTAAACCCAAGGCTCATTCCACAAGGGTAGTGGCCACCTCTACAGCCTTTGCCAGTAGATTACCTATTGATATCTTTGCAGCAGCTACTTGGTTAACAATTTATGCATGCGTATCTCACAGTGAATGAACAGTCTTTATCTCTTTTATTCTTTGGCTCCACCATCCTCTGGAATGTCCTTCTTGATGCCACCTGGGGTCTGTAAGCTTGGGAATCTGTCCAATAGCTGAATCTGATGAAAATGGAAAACATTAGATACAAATTATATAGTTGCTATAACTGAAGATCTGTGTCTGATTTTTTTTAATTTTTTTGGTCGGGTTCAATTTTCTTCCTAACTGTCCCCTGCCAAATTGTCACTGATAGGTTTGACTGGTAGAATTTGGCATTACCTATCTGTTAGTAGTTCTCACTGTCAGTGACTTGTAACCCTGCCATTTTTTTCTGTTGTGCACTATAGAACCAGTCTTGAATGGGGGTTTTCACTGGTGCATAATAACATTGATTTACTTTTGAGTGCAACAGTTCTGGGGGCAGTCTCGATCTGAGATAGTAAGGTGGAGTTCATGGAATTGTGGATAGGGGAAATGGAACCTTGAATCCAAAGAGTTTCAGATTTGCTGCTGACGCCTGGTCAAACAAACCCGTATTTGAAGCGGATGAAAATCGGACCACATGGATCTAGTGTTAAGCGCATAAATGTCATTGGCCATAATTGCTAAAGGTGATGATGTTAGTGTTTCACTGTTGCAGTCATCACATTTGGGTTATCCCTGCCGGGGTAGCCCTCGGCCGGCCTGAATACCAGAGACTTAATATTTCTGTGTCGGTTGCTGTCACTTGAAGACTGACATCAGGCTATCAGTGGTATAAAGGAAGGCAGCCGACACCATTACATCGGTCTTTCCTGCTGTGAAGCCAGAAGCAATTCGTACAAGTGCCGGTCAGCCACTACCTGAGTTTCGCTTCCGAATTGAAGTTGAAGTCTTCTAAAGCTAAGTACCCAGATGGGGATCTTTTTTTTTTCTTGCACTAACCGATGTCACTCTTACTGCGTCTCTTGTCTAGGCCCAAACCACAACATCCCTCGTCGCTTCTGTACTTTGTTTAATGCCAGAACTATTAGTTGTCGGGCCCTTATTGTAGCCAAATAATTCCATTTACACACTAATTCCGATATGGCTTTAGTAAGCCATCCGACAGCAGATCATCTGAAAAAACGTAAAGATAAAGGCAGAGACAAGACCACACAGGACCAAACCTTCCAACGACTCTTCCGTTAAGCTGGTAGTCAGTTCTCCAGAACTCTGTGAGGTGCTTTCGCGCAGCCCCTGATGCCCACTTCAGTTAATTCACAGGCAGCTACCGAAACCCTTTCGCAGTCCGGTATGCTGCAGAACTTTTCTTCTAAGGATCCTGCGATCATCTCTACCTTGGATGGGTCCGGAGCAGCTGTGCAGGCACCGGCTTTCGAGGAAGTCCTCAACACCGAATCCTGACAGACACCTTCTTTCACGACTACCATTCTTTTGAAAACCGAGCTCCCTAGGCCCAGGGGTCGAACTACACCCACAAAACTGACTACCCATTCTCAGATGCCTGCTCCCTTGCCTTCGTCTCAAATGCTTAAAATGGCAGAAGACCTTATGCTGATTAGGGGAAGCCAAGCCACTCCCTCAAAAAGGAAAAGCGGTCTGTCTCCAGTAGTTTTGTCTGAACAAGAGTCAGATGAATCCGATGCATCTGACTATGAAGACATGCAGCCCCTCTGCACATATGAGGACTCTGATGTAGAGGAATCCATTCCTTCAGCCTCTCCCCCAGAGGTTTTTTTCCTTTGGGGAAACTCTGCATACCCTATGGGACTATTTCCAGTGGGAGAGTAGAGACTACCCACAGTCTATAAAGAGACTAGAGTTCCTGGACCTTCCACAACACAGGCCCTTAGCCACCCCCCCAGTCCTAGATGTAGTGGATGATGTCTTCCTTGAATCCAACTGGACTCCCCTCCCTCCTGCTCCCAGAAAACCTGACTGGTACTAGAGTCCCTGACTATCAAAAATATCTCTTTAGAAATCCAACAGCTGACCCTGAGGTCATTACTCAAGGGCCTAAAGGAATTAAAGCAACCTCAGCTAAGAATCCCACCCCCTCCGACAGGGATTCCCGAGCACTGTACAGATGGGGTAAAAAAGTATACACCTCAGTTGCTGTTGCTATCAGGGCACTAAATTGTCAGTTCCATATGCTTAAGTATCAGCAACATACCTTGGAACTCCTTAAAAAATGTTCTCCTTTCCTGTATGGGCAAAATCTAAAGATTTACAGGACTCTGCTGGTCAAGTATCTAAACACACTTTGCAATGTGGTTTTGACGCCCTAGAAACTTCTTGCAGGGCAGCAGTCACCGGATCTGTAATTAGATGACATGCATGGCTTAAGGAACAACCCCTGTCAGGCTGTCAAATCAAAATTGTTGGATGCACCTTTGCAGAAAAATAGCTTATTTGGCCCTACAGCAGAAAAGGTCTTAAAGATGGGAAAAAAAGCAAAATGTATGCAGATAGATTTTTACAGGTCCAGCCCCCTAGGTTCAGCAGGCATTTTCCCTCCAAGCACTGTTCCTTTCCTGCTCCACGTAGACATGCCAGCCTAGGCCCCGTGGAAACAGACCCCCCCCCCCCAAGACAGCCCCAGGGGTTGCAGAGATCTAAGAAGTGGACTACCTCCACTTCAACACTTCAAAACTAGGGAGTTCTACGCCACCCCCTTATGGTAAGAACTCACAATGACTTGCCCCCTCCTGACCTTGCCTCAGCCCACCTTCACACACCCCTAGGAGGAAAATTCTCCTCTCCTTTCACTCAAGCACCTGGGCCACCATTACCAAGGACCAGTGGGTTCTGAACATTGTGTCTCAGGGGTACAGATTCTCTCTCCACACCCAACCCCAAAGGGTTTCCAGATCTACCACCAAATCAGCGGGTAGAGGCTCAAAAGCAAATCCTTTCCCTATTCTCCTTGGGGGCAGTAGAGCACGTTCCTGCAGAGCAGATAGGCTAAGGCTTCTACTCCAGACTTTTTCTGGTGCCCAGAAAAGAGGGCACCTGGCACCCCATCCTCAATCTATCCATTCTAAACACCTTTCTGGTGATCCCAAATTTCAAAATGCTTGCCCCCCCCCCCCAGCAGCTGCTACCCATGCTCTCCAAGGACACGTGGCTAGCCACCCTGGACCTAAGAGGCCTACCTCCACATTCCTGTCAGGGAGTCCTGCAGAAGATATCTCTACTTCAGGGCAGGATCTCAACACTTTCAGTTCTCTGTGCTTTATTTTGGCTTATCTACTGCTCCCAGAGTTTACACAAAATGCCTGGCTCCTGCCATTGCCTTTTGCAGAAAAAGAAATATTCATATTTATCCCTATTTAAACTGCCCTATTCAAGCAGACAGCCAGGAAAAACTCAAAGACCTGACCTTTGTAAAGGACCTACTAACCTCCCTAGGGTACACAGTCAATGAAAAGAAATCCAAACCGGTACCCACCAAAAGGATAATCTTTTTGGGAGCAAGTCTGGACGCAGCATCCCGGATGGTATGCCTTACACCAGAGAAACTAATTTTCCTCTCAGCTTTCTTCTTTCAACTGGCCACCAGGCCCCAGCTTTCTGCAAGTGAAATTCTGCAAGCCCTGGGGTTCATGGCCTCTTGCATACTCCTCATTCCATATGCCAGGCTGCATGTGAGGAAACTTCAGTGGTACCTAAAGACCCTTTGGTGTCCACACACTCAAGATCTGGAAACTGTTCTGCCCATTTCTTGCCTGAGGAAGGAATTTCTTTGGTGGGCAACAGCCTGCTCCCACAACAAGTGACTGCCCTTGTTCCCACACCCCACCCCCACCGTCACCACAGATGTTTCAGACTACACTTGGGGTGCACACCTGGATGGCAGGTGCATACAGGGCCAATGGAACTCTCAGCAACTCTCCCTGCACATCAGTCAAAAAGAGATGGCTGTGCAGCAGGCCTTGATGGCTTTCAAAACCCCTTCTCTCTCCAGGGGTTCTCCTGATCAAAACAGACAACACCACTGTGATGTGGTACATCAACAAGTAGAGAGGGACTCGCTTCTATCCACTGTGCAGGCTGGCCTTGACCCTTTGGTTCACAGCCTCTTCTGTGCAGATACACCTGTTGGCACAATACCTGCCAGGCTCTCTCAACTCCCTGGCAGACCAATTAAGCAGAAAGCTCTTTGACCCCCACGAGTGGCAGCTGAACAGAAACACCACCTTCCTAATAACTCAAAAATGGGGAACCCCCGGAGGTTGACCTCTTTGCCTCCCACACCAACCATCAGCTCAGCAAAGTCTGCACCAGGGAGCATCACTGCATGGCTTGGAAAGTGGATACCCTGTACTTCCCCTGGGTAAACCTCTGTGCCTTTCCTTCCCTACCTCTTTTTCCCAGGGTACTGCTCAAAATAAGGGAGGAAAAACCAAGGACAATTCTCATAGCTCCAGACTGGCCCAGACAGCACTGGTACCCCTTGCTGCACAGCCTGTCCCCGGCACCTCCATGGAATCTTCCTCAGATTCCAAACCCCCAACCCAGAGGGAAGGGGAATTCATGCACCCCCAATTGCAGATGCTCAGTTTGGCAGCTTGGCTTATACCCTAACCCCTGACCAATCTGCCATACTCAATAAATAGGTTCTGGATGTTATCCGAGAGGCCAGACGCCCTAGCACCAGTGCAGATAAATGGAAAAGGTTCTGCACCTGGATCCAGGCTAAAGGGGGCAGTACGTCACAGCCCCTCCATCCCTCTCATCCTGGATTACTTAGCTGACTTACTACACAGTGGTCTCTCTTTTTACTCTATAAAAAATTAATGACTCTATTTCTGCTCATTTTCCCACTAAGAAGCCTCTTTGTTCACAGCGCCTGATTAAACAGTTCCTCAGAGGGGCTAGCAACTTGAGGCCCCCCAGAAGGCCCACCAACACCAGCTTGGGACCTTAAATTTGTTGTGGGAAAGCTCACCCTGCCCCCTTTCGAACCAGCTTCTTCTGCAGAGCTAAAATTTCTCTCTTGGAAGACAGCCTTCCCCCTGGCCATCACTTCAGCCAGAAGTCTCCTGAGCTGCAAGCACTTATGGCTGTGGAACCCTTCATCTTCCATGCAGACAGGTTATCCCTCAGAACTAATCCATCCTTCATGCCCAGGGTGGTCTCCAGTGTGGCTCTCAACCAGTCCATCGATTCGTTCACCTTCTTTCCTAACCCTCAAAACAAGGGGGGAAAGGATTCTACACATTTTAGTTGTGCGCACAGACAGCTAAGATACTATCTGGACAGGACTAAACCCTTCAGAAAATGTGATGAACTGCTCATTAGCTTTGCTTTGGGCAGAGAGCAAGGCCATCTCCAAGCAAACCATTTCCAAATGGATAGCACACTGCATCCATTTCTACTACAAACAGCATGGCAAGCCTTCCCCCAAAGGGGTCAGGACACATTCCACCAGAGCAGCTTCCACCTCTGCAGCTTTCCTCAGAGTCCCCACCAGGGAAATCCTAGAGGCTGCCATCTGGACATCTGTTCACACATTTACCAAACATTACCACCTGCCTGTCTTTTCCAAATCCAGGGCAGGTTTTGCCTCTGCAGTCTTGCAGGGCATACTAGCCAGCCCCTAGCTTCCTTGTCTGATCCCACCTATTTCTTCAGCTTTGGGAATCTACTCAAATGTGATGACTGCAACAGTGAAACACGAAGAACTTAGTACGGTTGTGTACACTTATCATAAATGTAGATATTAGAGTGTATTCACTGTTGCAGTCTTGATTTCCCTCCCTCCTTCCCCTTTTTTCTTTTTGTTACCTTTCTTCCTTGTTTCCTTACAAGGGACATATTGGTATTTATTTTCCACTGGTGGGCTTCTGCCACCAGAGCCTGGCCTCTTATCTTGGGGACTCCTGACTGGTTAGGGCAAGAAAAACTGATGGAATGGTGTTTGCTCCCTTTCTTTATACCACTGACGACCTGACGTCAGTCTTCAAGTGACAGCAACCGACGCAGAAATGCTAAGTCTCCAGTATTCAGGCTGGCTGAGGGCTACCATGGCAGGGAGTAACCCATGACTGCAACAGTGAATACACACTCTAACATCTACATTTATGGTAAGTGTACACAACTGTACTTTCTCTGCTTGTACGTATAAACAGTCCTCTGGATCATGCTCTGCTTTGTAATCCCTTTATTTCCAAGCCATTTGTTGCTGCAGTTGGCTTAGAGTAAGTTGTGTTTGTGTGATTATATTGTCATATTTGAGTAGGTTGTCTTGTATTCGTGCTTTTTATGCAGAGGATATTAACTTTTTCCTTTGTTTTTATTTTAGGTAAGTTTGAACCTCCTTTATTCCATCCTAATGTATATCCTTCAGGCACTGTGTGTCTGTCTATTCTAGAGGAAGACAAAGATTGGAGGCCAGCTATCACAATCAAACAGGTAACAAGTGTTATGTAATTGTTGAATGCATGCTGTAGATAATTTTTAGATTTTGATACAGTAACTTCTACAGGTATTTCTTGAATACTAACATAACCAGTTTTAAGAAATATTTTAATGTCGCTTTGTTGGTGGAGGTGTGGAAAATACTTCAGATTATTTAAGAATGTGTTGTACCCTAAAACCATGAAAGTTTTGCTCACTTAAGATGTTCTTCATTCCACATTGCTGCAGTCCTAACCATTGGGTAGTCCGCTGTCCAGTCGGCCCGAATACCAATACCAGTATATATGGCAAGGCGCATTAATTTGATGCCTGGACTCGCGGCAGTCAGGGGTGCGCATCGCATGACCCGGCGTTCCTATCCTCAGTCTTTTTGCATGGTCGATGCAGAAGCACTATTAAGAGAAGGTTAGACTGTGCCAGGTTAGTGTTTGGTTTCCAAAGAGGTAGGCCAAGTTTTTAGCTTCAGTGGGGGCTTCTCCTACTTCAGGTTCTGTGCCTAAGAAACATATGCTTAAAATGGCAGAGGATTTGATTACTATGGATAGAGGTTCTATGCCCCCCCCTGATAAGAAGAGGCCTAGGGTGGAGCCTGAGTTTGAGAGTTTTGAACAGTGTTCATTATTCTGATGATGATGATGTGTCACTCCTTCAGCTTCTCCCTGAGGATTTTTTTTTTTTCAGAGACTCTGCATTCCTCCTGAGGGTAGGGCAGGGGCAGAGTGGGTCGACCCAATGACTAAAGTCACTGCCTTGCTGGGTTCCCAGTTCCTACTAGTCTGGCAGCTCCCTTGGGAAGAAGACTGTCTCTTTTCAAAGAAAATTGGGGATTTAATTACTCAAGACAGATGGTTTTGGATATCATTCACAGGACAGATGCCCACTTTAAATGGTGAGCATGGAAACACTTAAAGACAAGTGCTCATGGAGAGCATATACACATCAAAATCAGATGTTAGGAGATGTCATGAAGGAGATGTGCATTAATGGTTCAAGGAGTTACTTCTTCCAGGACAGGTGGTGATTTGACAGACAACAACAATGTCACTGTGGTACATCACAAACAAGGGGAACACACTCTGACACCTTCTTATGCTCTATGCAGGCAAGCAATGATTTTATGAAACTTCGCTCCAGCTTGCAAAAAGCTCTACAGGCTGAGCACAGAACTCCTTAGGCAAGATGTGCAGAGCAGACAAATAAAAGCAGACAAATCATGGATCCTGATCTTCATGTATTTCTTCAATGAGACAGTGTCATGGGGAACTTGACATAGATACATCTGTCACTTCTCCACTTCCACCAGCTGCCACCAGCTTTTTGCACAAAGGTTTTTCATCACACATCACACAAGTGGATGCTCTTTCTTTCTCCAGTTGGAAAATCTCTCATGTCATATGCCTTTCCACCTCTGCCTCTTCCAAAGGTGCTCCCTAAAGGTCAGGACAAGACAAAGCAAGGATGATTTTAATAGCTCCAGATTGGCGGTAAGGATGGCCTTTGCCTTTGATTCCTCATCTGTTATCTCAGAAGGACAGTCGGTCTCAAGCTTCTGTCTCTTCATCTCACTCTCTTGGCATAGCAGCTTCTCTTCTGTCTGTCACAGCAGGTCTCAACAACTTCAAACAACAAGTTTTAAATGTGATTAAGTAGCCAGAAGACCTAGTACAAGGAAGGAAAAAAAAAAAATGGAAGATTTTTTTTTATTGTGTGCAGCAGAAAAATTTGGAATTTCTGAGCTGAGTGTGTGTCTCTCTTCAATATCTGAGTTATTGGATGGGACAAGGTTTGTCCTTCTCTTCCATTAAGATTCATGCTGCAACAATTTCAGCTCACTATGATTGTGACCCACCATTGGAAAACTTACTCTACAACCTTTTTTTGAGCCTGCTACTGCTGAATTGAAATACTTGTCATGGAAGACTTCATTTGCCCCTACTTTATGCAGATCCCCAAAATAAGGGAAAGATTTTGCACACTTTAGATGTATTTCAGTTCAGCAGCAGTTGTTTTTTGCTTTTTTTTTTTACCTTCAGAAATAGTTTGCTTAGACACAGGTTTGCCCTAAGTGGATTGGGTTTTGCATTTCATTTGTATTTTCCATCTGGCAAGGAGATTCCAGCTGGGATTAGGCCTCATTCCACTAGGGCAGCTACTTGGAGCATACTTTCTCTAAGCATTACCAGCCATCTCTCTCTCTCTAAATCTAGGGCTGGTTTTGCCACAGCTATTTTGCAAAGGCATGTTGACAGCTCCTGCTTCCTTATGATTTGCCAGCCTCCTGTGTTTAGGGGGTTAGGATATATATACTCTTATTTTATATATATATATATATTATGTTTGGTGGGTTTTTTTTTTTTTTTTGGTTAGGCCTTCTTTTTTAGGGTCTTCTGACATCTGGGGCAAAAAGACTGAGAGGATATGACGTCGGTCATATCGTCTAATGCACTTGACCCGGCGCCAGCCATATACTTTGGTATTGGACGGACTACCCAATGGTTAGGACTGCAGCAATGTGGATCCTCGAACATCTACATTTATGGTAGGTACAAAACTGTACTTTTGCCTGTTTTCTGAGTGTGTACAAATGGAGTTCATTCTTACAAATTTTTCTTGCTGGTGATAATTTAATTGTAACACAAAAATTGACTCCAGTTGGGCATTTGGTCTGCATTCTTCATGTACAGAAGTGGATAGCATTCTTAGCAATGGCCTTTGCAGTAGCTTTTCTCCCCAGATAACCTAGAAATTAAGATTACAAGTCTGAGGAGTGTAGAACTTGTTTGTGCATTGTCACAGCAAGTTGCATTAAACTCATGGACTTGTTGACACTGTCCTTAATACCATATGGCAGTGGCCTTCTATCCTATAGGAGATTATAAAAATGTGTTGTCCTTGTATTCTCATGTTGCAGTGTTCTTCACTGTAGGGAGTTGCTTCCTGCAGCACCAGACAATCCGGCCAGTATACCAAAGGCTTGAATGCAGGGGTATGTACGATGTTGCAAGTCAGAGCCATAAACTGACAAAGGCTATATCTGTGACGTCTGCACATACCCAAATCAGAACTTTTCTGCTGCAGTGCATTTCAGGCATCCTATTGCCAGCTCCAGTCATCTGGCATTTTTCAGTTTCCGCCATCCGTTCTCTACGATTGTTTCAGGCTGTCCGCATTCAGGTAAAGTACCCTTGTGGGTTTTTTGCTGATTTCTTACCGGTTTCAGATGCATGTTATCTAGAAAGGGAAAGTGCGCTTGTGGAAGACAAATTCCACACAAGGATACTCACAGTAAGTGGTTTGTTCTGCTTAGGGGCAGCTCACGACTACAAGTCTTGTAAGATTTGCCAACTCTTTGTCCCCAAAACTCTGAGAAGCTGTTTGTCAGCTCTAAACCTCTATTTAGAGAATCGGCGATTTTTGTCGCTTGGCATCTGGGATGGAAGGCGGAGCAGAAACCTCCGAGCCGCCTAGGAAGAAAGCTAAAAAAGTTAGGCCCGACATCCTAGCTGCGCCTCAGGAATCTGGTGAAGTCCTTGAGGCAGGTGTTTGCCCGAGATTTCTCCGAACTTGGGATACCACCCTGTTACCAGGAACCAAAATAGAAGCCGGTGCAGTGGATATTCAGAGTGTACGTCCGCTGAGGCTTTACAAACCATCAGCTCGTGGTGGTGAGGGGGGAACCACGGCTCGTTGCATTGGAGATGCCTTCTACAGCCTTACCATCTATCCCTACGTCAGCATCCAAGCCTACTTCATACCTGCTCCTTCTATTCCTTTAAAAAGGAAACGAAAGGAAAAACACAAGGCCCAACATCTTACTCCAGCTTGGGAGACATTTTCTGTCCTTATTCAAGGCATTTTAAGTACTCCAGACCCAGATTCCCCAGTCAAGCCAAACACTTCCTTCACAGGTTAAATCTGAGGAAGACTGCTCCTCTCCTCAGATGAATTCTTGACATACTGCTCCCAGATTGAATCCCCTATGGATTTTGCTACCCCTGAGGAAGAAGAAACCCTCGCTCCTGACCCCCCTGGAGAAGATTTCTCCTTTGGGGACACTGTTTCCCTACTTAGACACCATTTTAAGTGGGAGGCCTCAGATGTTTCTGATACTAAGAAAATATATTTTGAACTCCTGCAGATGGAGCAGCCCTCGCCATCTGCAGTTCCTCCCTTACTCCCAGGTTTCTAGGATGCCTTCTCAGCTGCCTCCCAAAGCCAAGTGATGGCCTCTTGCTAACAAGAGACCAGACAGGTTTTACAAAGTGTCTACAAAGGAGCAGTACTTTTTTAAGAATCCGCCAGCAATTCCTGCTGCTGTTGCCATTTCTGTTGACAAATCTTCAAGGCAACTACTTTCTTCCCTTTTTCCCCACTGATAAGGATAGCAAATTCATGGACAGGTTGGGGAAGAAGGTGTGCACGTCTTCCACCTTGGCCATTAGAACAATTAATTATCGAACTTACATGGCCAAGTTTGCCCTCAATTCCTTGACCAAGGCCTCTACTCCCCACTGTCTGACATACCTGACTCACCAGCCAAGGCTCAACTGGACACCCTACTGAATACAGTATCCAAGGATGTTCATGTTTCACTGTTGCAGTCATCACATTTGGGTTATCCTGCCAGGGATAGCCCTCAGTCGGCCTGAATACCAGAGGCTTAGTATTTCTGCGTCGGTTGCTGCTGCTTCCGAACTGACGTCAGGTCATCAGTGGTATATAAAATCAGGCAGCCGAGGCCATTACATCATTCTTTCTTGCCGAGGAGCCCGAAACCGAAGCAATTCGCACGAGTGCCAGTCGGACGCTGAGTTTTCGTCACCAAAGCTGTAGATGAGGATAAGGTCATTCACACAGCCTGTCTTGACCTCGCCAAGGCTTTCGACACCTAGACAGTGACACAGGAAAATAACTTTCTTGGTGGCGTAAGCCAGGGAACCTTGTTGGCTAGGCTTACGTAGGCCCTTGGGCCGATAGCCTAGTACCTACCTATGAACCTATGCAACCCCTCTCTGCTTATGAGGATTCTGATGCAGAGGAATCCATTCTTTCTGCCTCTCCACCAGAGGATTTTTCATTTGGGGAAACCCTTCATTCTTTAAGGGAGCATTTCCAATGGGAATGTCAAGACTAGTCAGTCAGGAAAAGCTGTTGGCACCTGACCTTTGTAAAGGACCTACTGACCTCCCTGGGGTATACTATCAACGAAAAATCAAAACTAGTCCCCACACAATTTTATTCCTGGGAGCAAGCCTGGACACATCCCAGATGGCATTCCTTACTTCAGAAAAACAAGCCTACCGGACAGGCTACTTCTCTCAACTAGCCACCAAAACCCAGTTATCAGCAAAGAAAATCCTGCAAGCTCTAGGGTTCATGGCCTCCTGCATCCCTCTCATTCCATATGCCAGACTGCATATGAGGAAACTGCAATGGTACCTAAAAAGCCTTTGGTGTCAACACTCTCTCGACCTGTAAACTGTCATACCAGTGATACCATGTCTGAGAAGATTTTCTTTGGTGGATAGCATGCAACCACAACAAGGGACTTCCCTTCTCACAACCCCACGCCTCCCAAACCCTCACCACAGACTCATCACACTATGCCTGGGGTGCACACCTGGATGACAGGTGCATTCAGGGCCATTGGAGCTCAAATCAAGTGCATCTGCACATCAACCAAAAAGAGATGCTAGCTGTTAATCACACCTTGACAGCTTTCAGACCCCCTACTCTCCGCAGGGCCTCTGCTGATCAAAACGGACAACACCACAGTGATGAGGTATATCAACAAGCAGGGAAGGACTCGCTCGTATCCTCTCTGCAGGCTCGCCATGACCCTTTGGCACACTGCCTCAGCCATGCAACTACACCTGTTAGCACAATTCCTGCCTGGCTTCCTAAGCTCTCTGGCAAACAACTTAATGGTCCTCTTTGCCTCCCACTCCAATCATCAGCTAAACAAATTCTGCACCAGGGAATCCTCACAGTAAGGCCTGGAAAGGGGATGCTCCATCCTTCCAGTGGGTAAAACTCTCGGTCTGTGCATTTCTCCCTCTGCCACTCATTTCAAGGGTACTGCTAAAAATAAGGGAGGAAAAACAGAGGGCAATCCAGATTGCCTCAGACTTCTCACGCCGGCACTGGTACCCACTGCTGTGCAGCCTGTCATCCCTGCCACCAAGGCACTTACCTCAGATCCCAACACTCCTGACCCCAAGGAATGGGAGAATTCATGCATCCCCAATTGCAGACCCTCAATGTGGCAGCCTGGCTTATTTCCTGACCTCTCCTCAAGCTGCCAGTCTAAGTAAACAAGTCCTAGATGTTATACGCGAGAGACAGCCCTCCCTACCTCTCATTCTGGGTTACCTAGCAGACCTACTACACAGGGGTCTGTCCTCTTCTACTAAAATTCATGCCTCTGCCATCGCTGCTCATTACAGCACAGAGCCACCTCTCTTCTCACACCCTCTCATCAAACAATTCCTAAGAGCTGCCAACAACTTAAGGCCACCCAGAAGAGCTCCTACCCCAGCTTGGGACCTTAAGTTTGTGTTGGAAAAGCTCATCCTACCACCCTTTGAACTTGCAGCTTCAGCAGTTAAAATTCCTCTCTTGGAAGACAGTGTTGCTTCTGGCCATCACTTCAGCTAGAAGTGTCAGAGCTACAAGCACTCATAGCTGTAGAACCCTTCATCATTTTCCGTGCTGACAGGGTCTCCCTCAGGACTAACCCATCCTTCATGCCTAAAGTGGTGTCCAGTGTGGCTCTCAACCAATCCATTCATTTGCCCACCTTTTTCCCTAACCCACAAAACAAGGGGGAAAGGATTCTGCACTCTAGATGTGCACAGACAGCTCAGATTCTATCTGGACAGGACTAAATCCTTTAGAAAAACTGATCAATTGCTTGTCAGCTTTGCAGCAGGGGCAGAGGGCAAGGCCATACCAGTCAATCTCCAAATGGATAGCACACTGCATCCACTTCTGCTACAAACAGCACAGGAAACCACCCCCCAAAGGGGGTCAGGAAACATTCCACCAGGGCAACCTCCACCTCTGCAGCTTTTCTCAGTGGGGTCCCCACCAGGGACATACTGGAGGCTGCAACATGGACATCTGTTCATATCTTCACCAAGCATTACCACCTGCCTATCTTCAAATCCAGGGCAGGCTTTGCCACCACAGTCTTGCAGGCCATCCTAGCCAGCCCCCAGTCTTTCCACCCTTTTCATCAGCTTTGGGAATCAACCCAAATATGATGACTGCAACAGTGAAACACGAAGAACACAGTACAGTTGTGTACACTTACCATAAATGTAGATGTTAGTGTATTCATTGTTGCAGCCCTGGTTTCCCTCCCTCCATCCCCCTTGTCTGTCTCTCTTCCTCTCTCCTTACAGGGAATTTTTGGTATTTGCTTTCTACTGGTGGTGGACTTCCACCATAACCTAGCTCTGTATTTGGGGGCTGCTGACAGGGCAAGAAAAACATGATGTAATGGCGTCTGCTGCCTGATTTTATACCACTGGTGACCTGACGTTGGTCCTGGAGTGACAGCAACAGACGCAGAAATACTAAGCCTCTGGTATTCGAGCCATCTGAGGGCTACCCCTGGCAGGATAACCCAAATGTGATGACTGCAACAGTGAATATACTCTAACATCTACATTTATGGTAAATGTACACAACTGTACTTTTCTTCTACTTTTTCAGTTAGCCCAGGGCAATCACCACAGGCTACCTCATCGCTACAACCTAATCTCGCAAGACAAGCGATCCCCTATTCATCCCCACCTTCCCAATCTGGCTATGTGGGTGATGGTTTTGATCCCCTTCAGGCACCTATATTCGGAGGGCATACTCTGTGTTCTGTAGGAGGCCAGAAAACCAAGTACTAGAAGAAATTTATGTAAATGGAAAAGATTCTTCAGTCGGTGCCGTAAGAGTAAACAGGACCCATCTATAGCTTCTATTCCACTGGTACTTGCCTACCTATGTGAATTGCTGCATTCAGGGTTGACTCTTCAGTAAAAGTACATCTTTCTGCCATCTCTGCTTGCTTTCCTCTGACTCCTCCCCTGGCTTCCAGGCTAGATGTACAGCTGTTTTTGAAAGGAGTCCTCCATATCAGGCCTCCTCGTAAGCTCATTACACTACCTTGGGACCTTAACTTTGTACTGGAAAAACTTACATTGGCTCCCTTTGAGCCACCCCATTCTTCCACTCTCAAGTTTTGTACTTGGAAAAGTGTTTTGCTAGTAGCTCTCACTTCTACCAGGAGGGTATCAGAGATACAAGCCCTTATGGCCTCACCTCTCTACCTTCTCTTCCATAAAGATGTTTCTCTAAGGACTAATCCCTCCTTCATGCCAAAAGTAGTTAATGAGATCTTCCTAAATCAGACCATTAACTTGCATGTCTTATACCCTCAGCCCCAGAACTCCTCTGACAAGACCAAATCCCTCAGGCAGTCTGATCAGATTATCTCCTTTCATCCCAGCACCCTAGGAAAGGCAGTGGCTAAACAGACAATAACTTCTTTGATTTCTAAAGCTATTGCCTTTTGTCACTCCTATCATGGGGAACAGTTGGACTTATCTGTCAAACCCCATTTCGCCAGAGCTGTTTCCTCTTCAGCAGCCTTTTTCAAAGGCATTGATTTTGCATTTCTTCTGGAGGCTGCAACTTGGTCCTCCATGCATGCCTTCACCAAGCATTACAAATTGAATTCCATCTCAAGGGCTAGAGCACAGTTTGATATGTCTATTCTACAGGGTCCCATAGACTCTGCTCCTGCACCGGCCACCCATACCACTACCTAGAGAGGTTTGGTACTCGGTGAAGAATACTGCAACATGAGAATAGAAGGACATAGAATAGTTGTGGAAGAACTTAACCATAGAAGCCCTTCTCTTCCATGTTGCAGTATTCAGTCCCACCCACCTGCCCCCCCCCTCTTGCCCATATTATAAACTGGGTCCTTCCCTGACTACTTGTGTCTGGGATGGGTCTTTATTACCTTTTGCTACTTATACCCGGGGCTATCTTTATGCAGCAGCCAGTTCTGATTTGGGTGTGTGCAGACGTCACAGCCTGTGTCGGTTTATGGTTCTGGCATGCAACATCACACACACCCCTGTATTCAAGACTTTGGTATGCTGGCTGGATGTCTGGTGCTGCAGGCAGCAACTCCCTAAAGTGAAGAATACTGCAACACGGAAGAGAAGTACATCTGTGGTTATGGTAAGTTCTTGCACAACTATTCTTTACTTGCACTCTCTCTAAGGAGGCTGCCACTTATTTTTTTGTACAGTATCCCAGAGTCAGAATTTCACTTCTGACAGATAAGCAGCGCTTGGCCTTTACAAGTCTCATTTCTACAGTAGCAACACTTTACTACTGCAGAATTGCATTTCGTTTGCATGGAGTTGTACCGTTATTGGCTAGAGTGAGTTGGTCATTAGTCATGTTACACCTTTGTTCATGCCTTTGAAAGAGAAATATTTTCTTGTTTTTATAGATCTTATTGGGAATACAGGAACTTCTAAATGAACCAAATATTCAAGATCCAGCCCAAGCAGAAGCCTATACAATCTACTGGTAAGAGTATGCACACACTGTGCAATGTACTGTTTGGTAGGGATGATAAATATGTAAGTTATTTTTTGTTCAGCTTAAGTGCATCTATTTCTGAAATATGGGTTTGACACTGCAATCCATTTTGTGTGGTGCCAGCTTTTTCTGACATGATGGCCAGAAATTTAGTGGTAGTTAAAGCGTACACTTCTACCCAGTTCATTTGCTCCAATGGAGCTCGCAAAGTTTGCACTGTAACTTCCAGTGGGTGGAGACTAAGCCTTTTGACAATCAAATTATCTCCTCACATTTCAAACATATGTTCATATCTCTGGAACCACAGGGGTTATGAAAAGTATAAACATTAACTCTTCCACACAAACAATTTTTTTTTATAGTGGTAGTATTCTTTAGGGTCTAGGTCGTAAACAGAATTTTATGTCACAGCGGACACAGTAATAATTACATTTGCTATATTTTGTAAACAACTTACAATATCTCCGCAAACACACACACTGTCAGCAGCACTTTTTTTCATCTAGCTGAGAGCTTTCATATGAGGCTAAGGAGTTCTGTCTGTTACTTGGTTGAGTTTTTGAAAAATGTAACAATTATATCTATTTAAATGAATATAATAGAACGGCTAATATCTGTTTACCTGCATTAGATAGAGATCAAATATTAATGCAGTTGAGTTTACCACTCTGTAGCTTTACAATGAAATCTTTTAAAACCTTATAGCATGGTTTTGGAATTATTGATGCAAACCTGAACAAGCAATATTTGACACCTAGAGGTGTCTGAGTCAACTGCAGATGCACTTGGAGGCGTCACTCGGATGTAACGAGTAAATCCCTGTAATTGGAGGGACCTGTTAAAAGTATATTTTAGTGTGTCGCTTGTACAGTGGAAGCTTATACATTGAAATTCCTTTTGCACTAGTGCATAGTTCTGTCGTCAGTTGAAGTCTATAACCTTGAATGACTTGTGTAGCAAGACTTTTTTTTCCCCTCCACCTATTTTGCTTCTACCAGCTTCCTATAAATGCCTGCAATATTAGGACTTAAGATGGGTTTTATTTTCTTTCCCTTACTGTCATGTGTTGCTTATGACATTTTCTTTCATGCATAATTTGGTTAAATTGCCTATGCCTGACTGTGCAGCTTCATGGCTGGTGTTCATTTTTGCTAGTTAAAATTGAAATGGCAGCTTTTGTGTACTGTTTTGCTGAATTGTTCTGCCATGTTCACATGATGAATCTTTAGTATACACACCTGCCACTGGCTTCCTTAACTTTTTTAAATGTAAAGTAAGGTGTATTGAAATGCACTAAGCACATTCGTTACTCTTCTGTACATAGCCGCTAACATGCCTAGATTGTGGCTCACATTTATTCGATGCACTTTCATTGTGTTGAATTAAAATGCTAGAGTCTAGTCTTGCGGTAGTCACTCAGGTGTGCAATTTCACAATCCTGTATTAAGATGTCATATCATATACTGCTTTGTCTTCCTGTCCTGTTATGCCATTTTGTATCATAGACTACAATGGAGCTGGAACATGGCTGTAGCTACAGTAGACAAATATTTAATGGCTTTTAGTTGTTTCCTTTTAGGGCTGTTGGTTTAAATCAGCGCTTCCTTTCACAGCTTTTTAAAGCAAACAATCAGTGTCCTATTCCCATGTTGCAGTATTCTTACTTTGGGATCCTCCGTCTCGGGCGACCTGAACATTCAGCTTCTATGCAAAAGCTTAAGCCTGGTTGCTTCCAGGTGCGTGGGATGTCGCACACAAGGCCATAAACCATGGGCCTTAAATGTGAAGTCTGCCCACACAGACCCCAGAACTTCTCTGCCGCAGTCGAACGTCAGATCGATCACTTCGCTCCCCACTCTTGAACTTGCCTAGAGACAAGTACCCCATTGGGGAAATTTCTTTTCTTGCATGAGCTTTAGTTGCTCGCTGTTATTTAGCCAATGTCCGCTAGAAAGGGGAAATGTAGGTGCAGACGTCTGATTCCGCACAATGATTTGCATGAACTCAGATGTTCATCGTGCATACTGCTGCAGTAATCACAGATGGGTTCTCTGCCGTCAGGCGGGTCTTCGGTCGGCCGAATTCCAAAGTCTAGGTCTGGCGTCGGTTGTTGTCGCTTTCTCTCCTGACGTCAGTGAGGCCGGAGTATATAAGACACAGCCCGGCCATGTTCTTCAGTCTTTTTGCCGGTGCCGGCAGAAGCAGTTCGCAAGTGCCGGTCGGCCAGCTCCTGAATTACGAAAAATTGGAAACCGAAGTCTTCATTAAAGCTAAGTACCCCGTTGGGGAAACTTTTCTTGCCTCAGACCGATGTCAGAAAAAGTTAATTGTATTTCTTGTGGGAAGCAAATACCGCATAAGGATTTCCATTCCCTCTGCATACCTTGTTTAGGCCCAGACCACGACGTCTCGGGCTGTCGCTTTTGCGCTACTTTCAATAAATGCACTATTAAGCGTCGGGCTATCTCGAGAATCTGATTAAAGTACTCAGCCCTACATAGGTGTCCGGAGTCCGCCGTTGAAGTGGAACCCCCAAAAAAGAAGGCCAAGGTTACAAGGCCTACCGCTTCTGCCCCTCTGTCATCTGACGTGTCATGAGCCACTTAATCTTTAGTTCAGGCTTTATGGCTCTTAGGCTTTCAGCCTCTCCTACTGCCACACTGCCTGCTCTCAGCCCCAGGCCAGCCTCAACTGCTTCCTTTCATTCCACTCACACCCAGGAGGAAGACTCCTTTTCCTCCTCAGATGAATTAGTTGCCTACACCTCCCAGACAGCTTCCCCTGTGACTTACTACCCCCTAGGTGAGGATTCCATAGAGGGAGGCTCACCCCGTGAAGACATTTCTTTTGGGGAAACAATTACTACAATGGAGTATTTCAAGTGGGATGCAACTCAGATGACTGAGATTTAAGAGATATTTTCAACTACATCAGGTGGAATCACCCCCCACTATCCCTCCTGTGATTCCAGCCTACTGAGATGCATTTGCATCGGCCTCTGACACCACAATCACAGCCCCCTTCTCCCAAAAGACATGACTGTTTTTACAAGGTCCCTGATGAGCACAAATTTCTCATTAAGCCACCAATGGCAGATCCTACAGTCATTTCAGTGGCCCCTGACCAAATGGTCCCAATTAATACATTCCTCCTCCCTTTTGCCATCTGACAAAGACAGTAAGGCCTTGGACAGACTGAGGAAGATGTACACATCTTCCACACTGGCTTTCAGGGCCATCAATTATCAGACCCACATGGTCAAATATGCCCTAGATTTGGTTTCTCAGACATCCTCCTTGCCTGACTCTCCTAACAAATCTTTGGTAGCATCTAAGCTGTCCTTGGCATCATGGGTTGCCAGACATTCTATAAAGTGCAGCTGTGATGCGGCTGAGGCCTTCGCTAGGTCTGCAGCTTCAGCCTCTGTACTTCGCAGGTATTCCTGACTTAAGCTTCAGCTCCTTCCTGAAGATTTTAAAACCAAAATCTTAGGTGCACCACTTGAAAACAAATTCCTGTTTGACAAAGAGTTTGCTGAACTGTTCAAAAGCCTCCAGGAAAAAGGCAAAGAACTTCAGGACCTCAAGCATTTACTGGTCTTTCCAGTCTCCAAATTTTTACAGAAACTACCCTGCTAAGACCACCTTTGTCAGAAGGGCCCCAGCCCCTTTCTCCACCACCTCCTCTCGACACACAAGGGCCTAGAAATAAATCTTCCCCAAGGGCAGCCCCAAGTCAGCCTACCACCAGGCAGCACTTTCAAGACAAAAGCAATGCATGACCGCCTTGGCCACCTTTCCCTCTCGTCCAACCTCTCCCTGTCCACCACTCTGGAAAAAAGTCAGTTCAGACCACTGTGTATTGGCAGTAAGGGTACTTCATGTCCTGGCAGGTAAGGCCTCTTCCACAAGGCACCCTCCCCCCCAAAAAAAAAAAAAAAGTTACACCGAATTCCTCATGTTATCCAAGAGCTACTTGCCCATGGAACCATAGAAAAGTGTCCCCTCAGGGGGGAAGGGGTTCTCCTAGTGCCGAAAAAGGATGGCCCTTGGAGGCCCATCCTGGATTTGTCCTTCCTAAACTTTTTCCCAAAGGTAGCTTCCTTCAGAATGTTACTACAAACCCTTCTTCCACCATTGGTACCCAAAGCCTTAATGGCCACTTTGGACTTGGAGGCATACCTCCACATTCCCATCCACCCAAACTACAGAAGGTTATTTGTGTTTTTCTGGGCCTTCCTCACACTTTCAATTTGTTGGGTTTCCCTTTGGCTTACCCTACTGCACCAAGAAGCAGAAGAGGACAGCATTCTCAACCACTTGCTATTCATTATGTCCCTGCTCCAGAACTTGGGGTTCACACTCTACCTGGCAAAATCATCCCTCGCCTTAGCCCAAGACTAAACATTCCTGAGTAGCAGGATAAGAACCGACCTGAGGAAGGCCTTCCTTCCTCAAGACAAAGTGTCCTCCTTACTCAAACACTTCCGCAAACTCTTGATCACCCACATTTTGACCGGACAGTTTATGCGTCTTCTAGGCCTCATGGCAGCCACGATCCGTATGCTACCCCTAGCCACACTGCACATGAAGTTCCAGTGGTACCTAAAAATGTCTCATCACACAGCCACCCCCTGGACTTTGAGGTACCCTTCTTACCCCACCTAAAGACAATGCTGAGGTGGTGGATCCAGCAAATACACCAGAATCCAGGCCTACCTCTGCAACCCACCAACCCAGTACAGTGCATGCACACTGATGCCTCCGATCTAGGGTGGGGAGCAACTTTGACCTCAAGGTGCAGGCCCAATGGGGAGCCCTCCCTCCAGAAAAAAACATAACAAGGGAGATGACTGTGCTCCATCTAGCCTTACAGCCCTTCCTCCCTATTATGCAGCCATGCCTCCTCCAAATGTTCACAGACAAGACAACTGTGATGTGGTACATCAGCAAACTGGGGGACTAGGTCTTACCTACTCTTCAAGCTAGCAATGCAGGCATGGGAGCTAGCCTCCTAGCACATCACACTGCAGGCAGTCTGTATCCCAACCCAGGACAACCACCAGGTGGATACCCTTAGCAGATCCTTCTCTCTGCATCACGAGTGGATGTTGCACAGAGATGTGTTCTTTGACATTGTCCACCAGTGGGGCACACCACAGATAGCCTGTTTGCCTCCCCCCAGAACAGATAATTGCAGCTTTTCTGCTCCAGAGATCCCTTCGCCACTAGCCTGGAGTGTGGGCATTTTCCATGTCATGGAAGGGACTACTCCTTTATGCCTTCCCTCCCAACTCATTCGGAAAGTCCTAAAAATCCAGAGGGACAAGCAAAGAATCTTGCAGGTGACTTCCCTGTTGGCCAAGGCAGCATTGGTTCCACCTTCATTCTCTTGCCAAGGGCAATCAACATAAGTTGCCTCACAGGGTGGACCTGCTTGCACAGCAGATGGGATCTCTCATTCATCCACACCTGGAGTTGCTCTGCTTAACCCTCTGGGTGATGCTGTTGATTCCCTTCAAACACCGGTACTCTGAAGACGTGCTATTCATCCTGCAGGAGGCCATGAAACCCACTATCAGGGGATCCGGTTTCCAAATGGTGTCTCCAAAGGCAAAGGGACCCCTTCCAAGTGGATGTTCCACTAGTCCTAGCCAGTGTGTGTGATCTCAAAGTCCGAGATTTCATATCCTTCAGTGAAGGTCCACTTATCTGCCGTTTCTGCCTGCTTACCTTTGGATCCACCTCTTTCCAGGTTGGATGTCAAACTGCTCTTAAAAGGAGATGTCCTATTCTCATGTTGCAGTATTCATAACCTTAGGGAGTTGCTGCCTGCAGCACCAGACATCTGGCCAGTATACCAAAGTTTTAGAAGCCGGGTTACATGTGACTGCATACAGGGGCCATAAACTGACGTTTGCTATGTCTGTGACATCTAAACGTACCCATCTCAGAACTTTTCTGCCACAGCGAGATTCAGACATCTGATGATGTTCGTGTTTCACTGTTAGTCAGTACATTTGGGTACTCTGCTGGCAGGTTGCCCTCAGTCGGCCTGAATATCAAAGTTTTGGGTCCTCCATCGGTTGCCGTCTCCTCTTCCAAGACATCAGGTTGTCAGGGGTATAAAACATGCAGCCGATGCCATTTTATCCAGTCTTTCTTGCCGCGAGGTGCCAGAAGCAGTTCACAAGTGCTGGTTGGCTGACTCCTGAAATTTTCGCATTCGAGTTTCAGAACCAAAGTCTTCAACTAAAGTTAAGTAACCCCGTTGGGGGAAACTTTTTCTTGCTCCTTACCGATGTCAGTAAAATTTAATGCATTACTTGTGGGAAGCAAATACCTCATAAGGATTTTAACTTGTACTGTATTCCTTGTCTATGCCCAGATCATAATGTGTCTTGCTGTCAGTTTTGTGGTAGATTTAACCAATGCACTATTAAGCGTCTGTATATTTTTGCTTCAAAATATTTTGGATCCAGATTTAATTATCCTGAAATGTCGTCTGTTAGCAATCCGACTACCAGAGTTCACAAAAAAACGCAAAGAAAAAGACAGACCATCTAGGTCCAAAACAGACAAAGCTTCTCCTAAGCCAGTTGCCGGTACTCAGTGAGGCGCTTTTGCAGCCCCAGATACCCACTACTTTTGAGTCGTAGGCCTCTACCGAGACCCATGCGGAGTCCGGTATGCCGCGAGATTCTCGAGTATTGAACCCGCGGATGTGTCTGCCTTGGATGGGTCCGGAGTTACTGAGCAGGCACGGGCTTCTGAGGGTGTTTTCAGGCCTCAACATTTTTATATAAAACAGACGCCAGCTTCAAAAACAAGATCAAAAACATCTTGGTCTAAAAAAAAAAAAACGGACACACAAGCCACGTGCTCAGGCCCCTATGCTTAAAAAACATATGATCAAAATGGCTGAGGACTTAATTACCTTGATCAGGGGTTCCCAACCCCCTTGATAAGAGGCCTAGGCAAGACACTGATTATGAATCATCAGATCAGGTTTCCATTTCTTCTGATCAGGAATTTTCTATTCCACCCTATGAGGATTCAGATGCAGAAAAATCCATCCCATCTGCATGTCCTCCTGAGGATTATTCTTTTGGAGAAACCTTTTATACTTTAAGGGAACATTTTCATTGGGGGAGAGAGGATTTCTCTGAATCAAAAAAGAGGCTTAGGAATTTCCTTCTTCCTCAACATAGGCCTTTGGCAATACCTCCTGTATTGGACATTGTTGTGTTTTCAGAATCAAGCATGGCTCCTGATTCCCCTACGTCCGGCTCCTAGTAAACCAGACAGATATTACAGGGTTCCTGACTACCACAAATTTCTATTCAAAAATCCTGCTGCTGATCCTGAGACTATCTCACAGGGTCCCAGAGGTGTAAAGGCCTCTACAGCCTAAAATCCCACCCCTCTGATAGAGATTCCAGGGCGCTGGATAGATGGGGAAAGAAGGTTTATACGTCTGCAACCTTGGCAATTAGGGCCTTAAACTGCCAGTTTCATATGCTTAAATATCAACAGCATGTTATGGGCTTATTGAAACAGAAAATTATGTTGATTTCTGATTGTGTGGAAAATAAAGAATTACAGGAATTATTGCATGCAGCAGAACAGGTTGGAAAGCATACTTTGCAATGTGGTTTTGATTCCTTGGAGGCCTCTTGCAGTGCCGCAGTTACTAGATCTGTGATTAGAAGGCATGCGTGGCTCAAGGAACAAAATCTGCCGGATGATGTTAAAGCTAAATTGTTGGTTGCCCCTTTACAGCATGATACTCTGGTAATAAGGCAGAAGAGGTTTTAAAGAAAATGGAAGACGAAGCTAAATCTATGCAAACTGTAAAAGATTTCTTAGAAGTGCAGCCACCCAGGTTCAGTAGGCACTGGCCTACTAAACATTGGTCCTTTCCTGTGTCCCGCAGAGCCTCTCGAGGGAAATCCAGGCGCTCAAAAGGCTCTAAATACCAATCACAGGTTTCTTACAGGTCAAAGCAGTGGGGTGCCTCCACCTCCAAATCTGGAGGATACAAAGCGCAACCCTGCCATAAGCAGTCTCAATGACTTCCCTCTACCTTCACCAAGCACTTATCTTTTGGCAGCCCCCTTGGGGGGAAAATTAGCACTATATGCTCAAAATTGGCAGTTAATTACCCAGGACAAGTGGGTATTAAACATAGTATCCCAGGGGTACAGATTTCATTTCCATACTTGGCCCATTCCAAACGGTTGTCCAGATCGGGCACAAAATCAATGGGCAGAGGCTCAGAAACAAGTTATTTCCCTCATGGATATGAGGGCTATTCAGCCAGTACCAGAACAGGAAAAAGGACAAGGTTTTTATTCAAGACTTTTCCTGGTACCCAGAAAAGACCATGCCTGGCGTCCAATAATGGACTTACCGATTTTGAGCATGTACCTGGACATTCCAAAATTCAAAATGCTGACTTTGCAACAGCTACTGCCTATGCTGGGCAGGAACGCTTGGTTAGTGACTCTAGACTTAAGAGGCATACCTGCATATCCCAGTAACGGAATTGTGCAGAAGACAACTCCGCTTCAAGGCAGGTTTTTTTGCATTACCAATTCTCTGCACTGCCCTGTGGCTTATCTACTGTGCCCAGGGTCTTTACAAAGTGCCTGGCACCAGTAATTGCATTTTGCAGACAAAGAAGCATACAAATTTATCCATACCTGGACGCGACTGTCTCATTCAAGCAGAGAACAAGGACATTCTTCTTCAACATCTGGCGTTTATAAAAAGGCTTCTAACATGCCTAGGGTACACAATAAACGAAAAGAAATCCCAACTGGTACTCTCTCAAATTACATTCCTGGGTGCAAGCTTGAATACAACTGCCCAGATGGCTTGCCTTACGCCAGACAAAAAAAGGCAACTGACAACATACTTAAACAGATGACAAACCCAGTTATCTGCAAGACAAATTCTGCAGGCTTTGGGGTTCATGGCTTCCTGCATTCTACTAATTCCATATGCAAGACTGCATATGAGGAAACTTCAGTGGTACCTAAAAAGTTTATGGAGTCAACATGGTCAGTCTGGGAACAATGATTCCTCTCATTCCCTGCCTACAACAGGAGTTTCTTTGGTGGGCAGAGACATGTCACCAAAACAAGGGACTGTCATTCACTCTACCCCCTGCCACCCAAACCCTAACTACAGACGCATCAGACTTTGCTTGGGGACCCACCTGGTGGGGAGATGCCTTCAGGGCATATGGATCCCAAAACAAATGCGTCTGTATATCAACCAGAAAGAGATGCTAGCTGTTCAGAATGTTCTCATAGCCTTCAAGGGCTTACTTCATCCAGGACTACTGATAGACTGACAACACCACGGTTATGTGGTACATAAACAAGCGGGGGTACACATTCCTACCCCCTTTGCAGACTAGCCGTGGCATTGTGGAACACAGCTTTGACTTACCAAGTACATCTTCAAGCTCAATTCCTGCCAGGAAAACAAAACACACTGGCAGACGACCTAAGCAGAAATCTTATGGACCCGCACGAGTGGGAACTGGATCCACAAATCTTCAGCATGGTAACACAGAAATGGGTGGAGCCCAAAATTATTAACTGGACAAATTCTGCACAAGGACTTATCACAGACAAGCATGGAAAGTGGCCTCCCTCTCCTTCAGTTGGACAAACCCTATCAGTCTATGCCTTTCCCCCTCTGCCTCTTCTCTCCAAGGTCTTACTAAAAGTCAGACAGGAAAAAACAAAAATGATCCTGATTGCTCCGGACTGGCCTCGCCAGCACTGGTACCCAAGTCTAAGGAATATGTCTCAACTCCCTCCTTGGTACTTGCCTCAAGTACCTCATCTACTGTTTCAACAGAACAATCAAATTCTGCACACACTGCTCCAAACTCTGAATCTTGCAGCATGGCTGATCATTTATTCAAACAACACCTCAGTAAATCTGTGGATGTCATTTTGGAAGCCAGAAGGCCTAGTACTAGAAAATCTTATGCTGATAAATGGAAGAGATTGTGCTTGGAACCAAGCACAAGGAATGGACACAGCAAAACCAAATATCCCTCAGATTTTACAATACTTGACGGAGATGCTTAACAAGGGCCTATCTTTTTCTTCAATAAAAATCCATGCCTCTGCCATCTCTTCTCATTACAACACGGAGCCTCCCCTCTTTTCTCATCCTCTGCTAAGACTATCTTAGAGGGGCCAAAATTTTAAGGCCTCCCAGAAGATCACCAACTCCTGCATGGGACCTCAATTTTTTGCTGGAAAAACTCACCCTGCCTCCTTTTGAACCAGCAGCTACTGCGGATTTAAAATTTGTATCTTGGAAAACGGCTTTCCTCTTGGCAATCACTTCAGCAAGAAGGGTTTCAGAGATACAGGCCCTCAGGCTGTGGAGCCTTTTATTACATTTTACCCAGACAGAGTGTCCCTTAGGACCAATCCTTCCTTTATGCCTAAGGTGGTATCCAGTGTGGCTCTTAACCAAGCAATTCACCTGCCAACATTTTACCCAAATCCGCAGAACAAGGGAGAGCGAATTCTGCATTCTTTGGACGTACACAGACAACTAAGATGCTACTTAAAAAGGACCAAATCTCTAAGAAAGTCTGAGCAACTACTGATGGCATTTGCTTCAGGATCAGAGGGGAAGGAGGCTATATCAAAGCAGACTATTTCTAAGTGGATAAGCCACTGCATTCGTTTCTGCTACTTGCACCATGGTAAACCTGTACCCAAGGGAATCGGGTCACATTCCACCAGGGCTGCCTCTACCTCAGCAGCCTTTCTCAGAGGAGTTCCAACCAAAGACATTCTAGAAGCTGCTACTTGGAGCTCTGTTCATACCTTCACAAAGCATTATCATTTGCTTCTCTCCAAATCCAGGGCAGGTTTTGCCACTGCACTTCTGCAGGGCCTCATAGCAGCTCCTAATGCTATTTAGTTCATCCTCCCATCCATAGCTTTGGGATTCTACCCAAATGTAATGACTGCAACAGTGAAACACGAAGAACATAGTACAGTTGTGTACACTTACCATAAATGTAGATGTTGGTGTATTCACTGTTGCAGTCCGGGTTACCCACCCGCCATCCCCCTTTTCTATAGCTTTTCTTTCCTTCACTATATTCTACAGCTTTTGTGGTGTATTTGCTTTTAAATGAAGGTAAAGTTTATGTTGCTAAAAGTGCATTTACATATAGTGCTGTTTATTTTTATATAAATATATCTTTTTGCTCCCCATTGGGGGGGGGGGGGCACCTGACATCTGGGGCAAGAAAAACTGAATAAAATGGCGTCGGCTGCATGTTTTGTACCTCTGACTACCTGACTTCATGGAAGGAGACAGCAACCGATGCAGGATCCAAGACTTTGATATTCCGGCCGACTGAGGGCAACCAGCCAGCAGATTACCCAGATGTAATGACTGCAACAGTGAATACACTCCAACATCTACATTTATGGTAAGTGTACACAACTATACTTTCCCCAGTTCTGCAATCTGGCGTTTGCTTGACATCAGGCATCCGATTTGGGATCATTTCCCAGCTGTCCACACCGAGAGTACCACCTTTGTGGGAGTTTGTTTCTTTGCTGTTTTTTCAGATGTACATGTCTTCTACTAAGGGAAAGTGTGCTTGTAGTAGGCAAATCCCATATAAGGGGACACATGAGCAGTATTTTATTTTGTCTAGGGGAGGGTCATGATTACAAAGCCTCTAACATTTGCCAATACTTTGTTCTGAAAACCCTTAGAAGCCACCTGGCGGTTTTAAAACTGTATTTAGAAAATCAGCACCTCCGTTTAGTGGCCGGTATGGAAGATGGAGCAGGCCCCTCCATGGAGCCACCTAGGAAGAAGGCCAAGAAACTTAGGCCTGACTCCCAAGCTGCGCCTCTGTTGTCCGGTGAGGTCCTCGAGGCGAGTATCAGCCCCGGATCATTCCGGACGTCTGGTATTGCACAACAACTGGGAACCGAAATGGAAGCCGGTTCTGTAGATACCTAGAGTACGTCTGCTGAGGTTTTTCAACCATCAGAACTTGATGGGGAGGGGGAACCACAGCCACTGGTTTGAGGGCCCTGCTACTACTTCAGCCCTGTCATCCACTATTATGACTGTTCCTAGACCCACTTCTGCTCCTTACACTCCTTTAAAAAGGAAGCAAAAGGAGAAATGCAGTTCAAAAGACTCTACTCCACCCTGGGAGACCTTCTCCCAGACTCTTTACAAGGCCTTTCAGGTTCTTCAGACCCAGATCCCCCAGACAGGCCTACCAGTTGTTCCTTAGGCACTGTGAGAAGTCTTCCTCCTCAGATGAGTCCTTAACTTATTGCTCTGTTGGATTCCCCCAAAGATTTACTTTTGAAGAGTCGTCTCTTACTCCAGACTCCCCTGGAGATGATTTCTCCTTGGGGATGCCTTTTCCTTGCTTAGGCAACATTTTAAGTGGGAACTATCGGATGCATCTGACACAGATATGTTGAACTTTTGCAGATGGAGCAGCCCTCACCATCTGCAGTCCCACCTTTTCGTCCAGCTGTCCGGGATGCTTTTTCTGCTGCCTCACAAAGCCCAGAATTGCAGCCTTCTGCTTCTAAGAGACCAGACAGATCTACAGAGCATCTGCCAAGGAGCAGTACCTTTCCAAAAACCCTCCAAAAGATCCTGCAGTCATTGCAGTGCCACCTGATAAGTTCTCTAGGCAACTACCTTCTTCCCGGTTTCTAGCAGATAAAGATAGTACATTTATGGACAGATTAGGGAAGAATGTATATACTACTACCACCTTGGCCATTAGGGCTATTAATTATCAGACCCATATGGCCAAGTTTGCTTTAGGTTCCCTGACCAAGGCCTCTACTCTTCTGTCAGAGGTTCCAGAATGTCTTGTTAAGGCTTAAGTACCCTTCTGTCCATGGCGTCTCATGTGACCAGACACTCAAGTCCAGCTGTGACTCTCTAGAAGCTTCGAAGTCTGCTGCTTCTGGCTCTGTGTTAGAGGGTTTCATGGTTGAGACTTCAGCCCTTGCTTTTGGATGTCCAAGTTAAGTTGTTGGATGCACCCTTGGACAAGAAAGCCTTCTTTGGAGCTGCCTTTGCAGAGCTACGTAAGTCTCTACAGGAAAAAGGGAAAAACAAAATTTAAATTTACTAATCTCACCTGTCCCCAGATTTCATAGAAATTACCCCCAAAGACCTAGCTTTGTCAAGAGCCAGTCCTCTCATCCCTCTAAACTCCGTCCAGGGGACGGAGGCATACCAGAAAAGTCTGCCCCAAGTCTTCAAACACCTCCACTCAGTCATCCTTTCAGAAGCAGCCAGACCAAGACTGAGCTCCTCCACTGTGACTTGTCATCTCTTAAATAGTTCCACCCTGCTTATCCCTACATCTAACCCTCTCCCTACCTTCCTGGCAGAAAATTGCGTCAGACAAGTGGGTGCTTCCCATCATCGAGAGGGGAATATTTTGACTCTGGGCTACTCCACCCTTCCAGGGAATACCTCATCCCCCTCACAATCAGCTGCCACTCTTTCCCTCTTTCCTGAGCCAACTTCTATCTCAGGGGACTACAGAAAAAGTACCAGAGGATCAGTTAGCCAAGGTGTTTTATTAAAGGATGTTTTTGGTTCCAAGAAAAGATGGCCCTTGGAAGACCCATCCTCTACTTATCCCATCTCGGTCCCTTCCTCAGTGCCCACTATCAAAATGCTCACATTGCAGCACCTCCTTCCCCTCATACCTCAGCACGCATTTATGGCCTCCCTAGATCTGAAGGATGCTTACCTACAGATCCCCATCTTCCCACCCTACAGAAAATATTTTTCTCAGTGGGTTCTCAACACTTTCCAGTTCTCTGCCTTACCCTTTGGCCTCTCCACAGCACCAAGAGTATTCACAAAGTCCCTAGCCCCAGCCATTGCAGACAGCAGGGCATACAACTTTATCCCTATTTGGACAATCTTATTCTGCAGTAGGCTCTGCTAACCCTGTCCCAACCCTTGGACATGTTTTGCAAGATGTCCATCGTGTAATACTGCTGCAGTCATCACACTTGGGTTATCCGGCAGTCCCGCAGTCGGCCGAATCCCAAAGTCTTGGTCCGGCGTCGGTTGTCGTCGCTTCTTCCCTGACGTCAGTGCGACAGGGGTATAAAAGAGGCAGCAGACGTCATTTTCTTCAGTCTTTCTTGCGGTGCCCGAAGCAGAAGCAGTTCACAAGTGCCGGTTGGCCAGCTCCTGAGATTTTCGAATCGAATTTCAGCCTGAAGTCTTCTCTAAAGCTAAGTACCCCGTTGGGGAAATTTTTCTTGCCTCTGACCGATGTCAGAAAGTTAATTGCATTTTTGTGGGAAGCAAATACCTCGTAAGGATTTTCATTCTTATTGTACTCCTTGCCTAGGCCCAGTCCACGAGGTCTCTGGTTGTCTGTTTTGTGCTAGGTTCAACAAACGTACAATCAAGTGTTGGGCAGATTTCGCCCGACATTATTTTGGCAGAAAATTTAATTATATCATGTCGTCGGATCAACCGACATCAGCAATGATTAAAAAACGTAAGGGTAAGGACAGGCAACCAAGGCTAAAGACCTACCGAGGCCTCAGCAAGGCCTGCCGCCGGTTCTCCGGTTTTCAGTGAGGCGCCTACGCAGCCCCTGACTACTGCAGATTTAGAAATTCTGACTGCCTCCCAGACCGAATCAGCTGGGCCTCAGGAGCCGGTTCCATCTCACCCCTCGGATGCCAACCCTGACGGTGATCAGGAGATTTGGGACAGGCCTTCGGTTTCTGAAGGTGTCTTCAAGCCGACAACTATCTCTATCAAGCCTTATGCTAAACTTAAAGCCCCCTTAAAAGTTAGGAAACCAGGTCCACAGTCCCCCCACAGGCCCCCTATGCCTAAAAAACAGATACTTAAGATGGCTGAGGATTTAATTACCCTTATCAGGGGTTCACAACCCCCTCCTGACAAAAGGCGTAGACTGGAGGAAGATTATCCTTCCTCTGACCAAGCATCCATTTCCTCAGCTAACTCTGAGGACCAGGATTATTCCTTCCCTCCTTATGAAGACTCAGATGCTGATGAGTCCATTCCCTCTGTCCCCCCCCCCCGAAGACTACTCTTTCGGGGAAACTTTACACACCGAGGGAACACTTCCACTGGGAAGGCCAAGATTACTCTGACTCTAAGAAAAGACTCCGTGAGTTTCTTCTTCTCCCACAGCATAGACCCCTTGCAATTCCTCCAGTTTTAGACATTTTGGATGATGTTTACTCCGAATCTAGTCTAAACCCAGATTCCTTACCTCCTGCACCAGCTAAACCAGACAGATACTACCGAGTTACTGATTCTCATAAGTTTCTGTATAAAAGTCCTGTTGCAGACCCCAAAACCATTTCCCAGGGTCCCAAAGGGGTTAAGGCCTCTACTGCTAAGAATCCACTACCTTCTGAAAGAGATTCCAGAGCATTAGAAAGATGGGGGAAGAAAGTGTATACGTCTGCCACTTTGGCCATAAGGGCCTTAAACTGCCAATTCCACATGCTAAAATACCAGCAGTACTTGATTACACAGTTAAAGCAGAAAATGATCCCTCCGACAGATCAACCTGATTTCAAAGAAATGCAGGATTTGCTGCATACAGCAGAATAGGTGGGA
Organism: Protopterus annectens; assembly: GCF_019279795.1. Taxonomy (NCBI): domain Eukaryota; kingdom Metazoa; phylum Chordata; order Ceratodontiformes; family Protopteridae; genus Protopterus; species Protopterus annectens. The sequence goes on from NC_056746.1 coordinate 424,464,641, forward strand.
AAGCATACCTTACAGTGTGGTTTTGATTCATTGGAAGCTTCATGTAGAGCAGCTGTCACAGGATCTGTAATACGTAGACATGCTTGGCTAAAAGAGCAAGCCTTACCAGAACATGTCAAAGCAAAGTTATTGGATGCTGCATTGCAGAAAGATGTGTTGGTGTCAAAGCAGAGGAAGTTTTTAAAGAAAATGGAAGAAAAGGCAAAATCTATGGAGACGGTTAAAGATTTTTTACAGGTACAACCTCCCCATTTCAGCAGAAACTGGCCATCAAAAAACTGGTCCTTTCCTGCATCAGACCCAAAGGGGTAGGTACAGACGCCCAAGGGGCAGAGGCCAGCCACAAGGTTCTTTCAGGCCTAGACAATGGCACACAACTCAGAGGTGGAGACGAAAGATCTCAACCCTTCAGGAAACTAACACAATGACTTCCCTCTTCGCCTGCCAAGCAAAATTGCTCTGGCAGCACCTTTGGGAGGAAAACTGGCTCTATTTCCACAAAATTGGCGCATCATAACAAAGGACAAATGGGTTCTGGATATTATTACCCGAGGCTACAGATTTCATTTTCACACTTTACCACGGATGAGGCATGCCAAATCTGCCTCCAAACCAATGGGCAGAGGCACAAACGCAAATTTCAGCTCTCATGGATATGAAAGCAATTCAAAGGGTACCTACAAAGGAGCAAGGTCAAGGTTTTTACTCGAGACTATTTCTAGTACCAAGAAAGGACAAAGCCTGGAGACCCATTTTAGACCTCTCAGTTCTATACACTTACCTGGAGGTACCCAAATTCAAAATGCTCACACTACAGCAGCTTCTTCCCATGCTGGGCAAAGGAGTCTTGGCTGGTAATGTTGGACCTCAGAGGCATACCTGCATGTCTCTATCAGACAAGATTGCAGAAGATACCTCAGTTTTTTGGCAGGTACAACGCATTATCAATTCTCTGCATTGCCGTTTGGCTTATCTACTGCGCCCAGAGTATTTTACAAAATGCCTGGCATCAGTAATTGCATACTGCAGATGAGGAATACAAATTTATCCATGTCTGGACAACTGCCTGATCCAAGCGGACAGCAAGGCCATTCCATTACAGCATCTGGCATTTGTAACAAAGCTGCTAAGTTGCCTAGGGTACACAGTAAACAAAAAGAAGTCAAGGCTAATACCCTCACAAGACATAATATTCCTGGGTGCCAGCTTAAATACAACGGCCCAGATGGCTTATCTCACGCCAGACAAAAACAACTGACTCAATACTTCAAAAAGATGGCAACTTTTACCCAGCTCACTGCAAGGAAAATCCTGCAGGCATTGGGGTTCATGGCATCCTGCATTCAACTAATTCCACATGCAAAGCTGCATATGAGGAAATTACAATGGTACCTGAAAAGTGTATGGACTCAACACAGGCACAGCCTCGAAACAAGTATACCTCTCATTCCCTGCCTTCAAAAAGAGTTCCTATGGTGGGTTCAAACATGTCAATTAAACAAGGGTCTTCCTTTTGTCTTACCTCCAACAAACCAAACTATGACAACAGATTCTTCAGACTACGCCTGGGGAGCACACATGGCAGGACAGTGCATACAGGGCAAATGGTCCGCAAAACAAATGCATCTACACATCAACCAAAAGGAGATGCTAGCTGTGCAAAATGCACTGACAGCCTTCAAGGGCCTCTTGCATCCAGGACAACTACTAAGGACAGACAACACCACAGTTATGTGGTACATAAACAGGGAGGAACACACTCCTACCCTTTATGCAGACAGGCAAAGACCTTGTGGAACACAGCATTGACTTTCCAAGTACAACTGCAAGCACAATTCCTGCCAGGAAAGGAAAACATATTGGCAGACGAATTAAGCAGAAATTTGGCAGATCCTCACGAGTGGAGACTACACCCACAAGTATTTTCAATGATAACTCAAAAGTGGGGACGCCCAGACATAGATCTGTTTGCTTCCCCCGACAATTGCCAACTACAGAAATTTTGCACAAGGACTTATCATTTCCTAGCCTGGAAAGTGGCCGCCCTATCATTCAGTTGGACAGCATTGACAGTCTATGCCTTCCCACCACTACCTCTCTTGACCAAGGTATTACTGAAAGTCAGATCAGAGACCTCAAATGATCCTCATTGCTCCGGACTGGCCACGTCAGCACTGGTACCCATTACTAAGGACCTTGACTCACAGCCCTCCATGGATCTTACCTCAATTCCCACTTCTGTTGACTCAGCAAAACTCTCAGATCCTTCACAGTCAGCTCAGGACTTTAAATTTAGCTGCATGGAGAATACCTTGAATTATTAATCAACACTTCTCTCAAAGGACATCCTGCATGTCATTTTGGAGGCCAGGAGGCCCAGCACCAGAAAAACTTACTCAGACAAATGGAAAAGATTTTGTGCATGGAACCAGGTTAAAAGCCAAAATCATTGGATACCAAACATTCCTCAAATACTGTAATACTTCACTGAAATGCTACACAAAGGCCTTTCTTTCTCATCCATTAAGATCAATGCTTCAGCCATTTCAGCTCAATATAATACAGACCCTCCCATATTCTTACACCCTTTAGTAAGGCAGTTTCTCAGAGGGGCTAAGAATATAAGACCCCCGAAAACCCCCAATGCCAGCTTGGGACCTCAACTTCGTTTTAGAAAAATGAACACTGCCTCCCTTCGATCCAGCCTTCTCAGCAGAACTACAATACTTGTCATGGAAAACAGCACTGTTGCTGGCCATCACCTCAGCACGCAGGGTCTCGGAACTACAGGCACTTATGGCAGTGGAATCTTTCATCATTTTCCATCAGGACAGAGTCTCTTTACGAACTAACACTAGCTTTATGCCAAAGGTAGTATCCAGTGTGGCTTTGAATCAGACCATTCATTTACCCACCTTTTATCCAAACCCCCAGAATAAAGGAGAAAGACTCCACTCTTTGGACATTCACAGACAGCTATGTTACTATTTGGATAAGACCAAGACCTTCAGAAAAACTGACCAACTCTTTGTATCCTATGCTGCAGGTTCACAAGGAAAGGCTATTTCAAAATGGACCATCTCCAAATGGATAGCACATTGTATCCGTTTTTGCTAATCGCACCATGGGAAAGCAGTGCCTGTTAATATTGGGCCCCATTCTACCAGGGCTACAGCAACCTCAGCAGCCTTCTCAGGGCGGTTCCAACCAAGGACATTCTGGAGGCAGCTACTTGGAGTTCAGTGCACACCTTTACCAAGCACTACCACCTTCCATTATACTCTAAAACCAGAGCTGGTTTTGCCACTTCAGTTCTGCAGGGCATCCTAGCTTCACCTAACCCAGTTTAGTACCAGCCACCCATCCATAGCTTTGGGATTCAACCCAAGTGTGATGACTGCAGCAGTATTACACGATGAACATAGTACAGTTTTGTACCTACCATAAATGTAGATGTTCGAGTGTATATACTGCTGCAGTCACCCTCCCACCATCCCCCCTACATACCAGGGTGTTAGTTATAACTCCATGTACATCAATCTAATGGATGCATGCCTATATGGTGTATTTGCTAACAGCTAGTACTATTGTTTATCTACTAAGGTATTTTGCATAGTTATTTGTATTGCCTTCCTAGTTGGGGGCACCTGACATCTGGGGCAAGAAAAACTGAAGAAAATGGCGTATGCTGCCTCTCTTATACCCCTGTCGCACTGACTTCAGAGAAGAAGCGACTACCACTGATGCCAGACCAAGACTTTGGGATTCGGCCGACTGTGGGACCGCCTGATGGCAGGATAACCCAAGTGTGATGACTGCAGCAGTATATACACTCGAACATCTACATTTTTATGGTAGGTACAAAACTACTTTTCTACAGAATCTGGGCTACACAGTGAATTGCTTGAAGTCTCAAATGACCCCTTCCCAAGACCTTGTCTTCCTCCTGGGGGTGTAGGATAAAGACAAACTTAATGTCAGTCTTTGTCCCTCCCCAGAAAGTGGAATTTCTTTATCTGTTCTTCCACTCCTTGCTACCTCTAACTACCATCTATGCCAGGGAATATCTCAGGATGCTAGGGTACATGGCCTCCTTAATTTCCATGATCCTTCTAGCCATGATGCACATGAAGTTTCAGCTGGTCTTGAGAAACTCTTGGAGCCAACACTCGCATCCCTTGGAAACAAAACTTCCTCCTTTTCCTTGTAGAAAAAAGGGAACTTTCCTGGTGGATTGTCGCCATTACCCTCAATCAAGGGGTACCCTTGCGGATTCCCCCACCCAAACGGCATCTATACACAGACGCGTCAGATTTAGGTTGGGGAGCCATCCTACACCATGCCAACAACCAGCACAAAGTCCAGGGGGAGTGGACTATTCAAGAAAGGAATTGCCACCTCAACCTAAAAGAGCTAAAGGCCCTATCCTTGGCTATGCAGGCCATTTAAGACTTCCTTCTGCCAGGCACCCTGAAGGTAGTCAGACATGACAATCTTGTGGTACATAAGCAAGGAGGAACAAAGTCTTACCCCCCTCTGCAGTCTGGCTATACAGATATGGTCCCTGGCAGTAGCAATTCAAATTCACTTGCAGGCAGTTTACATTCCATCAGAAGAAAATGGGATGGCAGACTCCCTGAACAGAACCTTAACACCCTCCCATGAATGGATGCTTCACAGGGAGGTATTTCAGGATGTAATTCACAGGTAGGGTATTCCTCTGGCAGATCTGTTTGCCTCCCCCCAGAACAAACAGATGCCCTCTTCTGCACAAGGCTCCCCCATCCACAAGCATGGAGGGTGGACGCCTTCTCCTTTTCATGGGAGGGGAATGTTCCTTTATGCCTTCCCTCCATTTCTTCTGATTCGCAAAGTCCTCCTGAAAATACAGGACAAACCAAAACTCCTGCTGGTGACTCCCTTTTGGCAAAGACAGTATTGTTTTCCCCGACTTTACCTTTTAGCCCAGGGCAATCACCACAGGTTACCTCACCGCTTCGACTTGCACAAGACCATGGATCCCTTATTCACCCCCCATCCTACTCAATCTCAAACTTGACACTGTGGGTGATGGGGTTCTTAACACCTTTAGGCACCTATACTCAAAAGGACGTACTCAGTATCCTGCAAGAGGCCAGGAAACCAAATACCAGAAGAAATTACTTTATTAAAGTGGAAAAGATTCTCCCACTGGTGCCTCAAGAGAAAACAGGACCCATTTCTAGTTTCTTTTACACTGGTCCTTTCCTATCTGTGTGAGTTGCAACATTCGGGCCTGACTTATTCATCAGTAAAAGTGCACCTCTCTGCTATTTCTGCTTGCCTTCCCTTGACTCCACCTCTAGCTTCCAGGTTGGAAGTCTAGCTGTTTTTGAAAGGGGTTCTTCACATAAGACCACCTCGTAAGCCTATTCCTCCTCCTTGGGACCTTAACTTTGAGTTGGAAAAGCTTACATTGGCCCCTTTTGAGCCAGCCCACTCATCCTCCCTTAAATTCTGTACACGGAAAACACTTTTGCTACTGACCTGTACTTCTGCCAGGAGGGTTTCTGAGATCCAAGCCCTTATTGCTTCTCCTCCCTATCTTATTTTTCATAAAGATAGGGTTTGTCTCAGAACTAACCCTTCATGCCAAAAGTAGTTAATGAAACGTCATTAAACCAGACCATTAATCTTAACCTTTTACCCTCTGCCACAGAACTCCTCAAAGGACTTTGCATTCCTTGGATGTTCATAGGCAACTGAGGTTCTACTTTGATGAGACAAAACCTGTCTAGACAGTCCGACCAGCTTTTTGTCTCCCCCCATCCTAGAGCCCTTGGCAAGGCAGTATCTAAACCCACAGTTGCCTCTTGGATTTCAAAGGCGATAGCCTTTTGCTATTCCTTTCAGGGAAAGCAACTTGAGTTCACCTGTCAAGACCCATTCCACCAGAGAAGTTTCCTCCTCAGCAGCTTTCTTCAAGGGTGTTGATTGTGCTTCTAACCTAGGGGCTGCAACTTGGTCTTCTGTACATACCTTTACGAAGCATTATAAATTGGATCTTAACTCCATGGCTAGTGCAAGATTTGCTAGGTCAATCCTGCAAGGTCTCATTGACTATGCACCCCTACCTACTTCCCATGGAACTTCCTAGAGAGTTGTGGTACTCTCCCTAAGGTTTATGAATACTGTAACATGAGAATAGAAGGACATGGAATAGTTGTGTAAGAACTTACCATAATCATAGCTGTCCTTCTCTTCCATGTTCCAGTATTCAATCCCACACACCTCCCCCCTTTTTTCTTGGACAGTGCTTGTAGTACTGATGTTCTTCGTATTTCACTGTTGCAGTCATTACATTTGGGTAATCTGCTTGCAGGTTGCCCTCAGTCAGCCTGATTAACAAAGTCTTGGGTCCTGCGTCGCTATCCCTTCTTCCATGACGTCAGGGGTATAAAACTTCGATTTGTTTCAGTACCAAGTCTTCAATTAAACTTTCCCAT